>NC_057812.1:664385387-664685387 GCF_018294505.1 Triticum aestivum
TCGGGGCCTCGTGCGCTATTTGATGGCCGGCCGGGCCAAGTGTCCTAGTCGGACACGGCCCGGTTAGGTCTGTTCGTTTTTCTTAATAATTACGCTTCGGAAAAAAACAAAAGGAATACTAAATGGACTCCAAAAATCCCGAAATAAATTTTCCCCGGCTTCTAAAATCAAGCCACACAGGATGAACATTTATTTGGGGCCTAAATGCAATTTTGAAAAACGCGCATTTTTCCCTAATACAAATAAAATAGCAAATAAAACCAAAGAAAAATCCTATTTGATTTTTAATTAAATCCTCAATATTTCTTTATTTTGGGAAAGTCATTTTATTCCCTCTCTCATATTTTTGTAATAGAAATAATTGAAGATAAAATAAATCAAATCAAATGATCCTATTTTTTTCAAAATTTGAGAAAACTCTCTCCAAGGGTCCTTGAGTTGCGTAGAATTGCTAGGATCAACCAGAATGCAACAAAATATGATATGCAATAATGATCTATTGTATAACATTCCAAATTGAAAATTTGGGATGTTATAATAGCACACTAAGTGTTCGTCCGGTATTTGGGAGTTGCATAATCTCATAGTCATATGAGCATGTATAAGTTATGGAGAAAGCAATAGCAATAAACTAAATGATCATAGTGCTAAGCTAACAGATGGGTCTAGTCCATCACATTATTCTCTAATGATGTGATCTCGTTCATCAAATAACAACACATGTCTATGGCTAGGAAACTTAACCATATTTGATTAACGAGCTAGTCTAGTAGAGGCATACTAGGGACACTCTGTTTGTCTATGTATTCACACATATACTAAGTTTCTGGTTAATACAATTCTAGCATGAATAATAAACATTTATCATGATATAAGGAAATATAAGTAACAATTTTATTATTGGCTCTAGGGCATATTTCCTTAAGCCGGTGCCCCCACGTCGTGTTGCTCTCATTCGCCCCCGCTGCTACAGCCGCCCGGGGCTGCTCATGCACACACGCCACCTGGGTTCCGCTAGCCCCTGCCGCTGCTCCTGCCAGCAGCTCGCGCGCGCCCACCGCTCCTGGCCGCGACCAGCGCGCCAGCCGTCCTCATGCACGGACTCACCTGGCCCGCGCTCGCTCGCCGCCACTGCTGCCTCCTCTGCTCGACGCCAGCGCTGCCTCAGGCCGCCCAAGCTGGTGCCACGGACATCCCTAGGCACGACTCGTCGCCCCCAATCAAACGCGCCCTTCTACGCATCATATGGATGCCGCGGGGCGAATCACGCCCGACTCCAGCGTAGATCCACCATGGGAGACACTTGCCAGAGCCCTCTCCAGCATCACACCGAGGTGGCCGGCCTGTCCCCCCATGGGTCGCTGACGGGTGGCCCCGCTGGCCATTTGACCAGTTGACTGAGGTCAACTCTGACTAGGCATCCCCAGTCACTGACTGGTGGGCCCCGCCCCTAATTCTAATTAAATTAGTTAATTTAATCTAACTAGTCACTAACAGGTGGCCCCGGGGTTTAATTAACTAGGTTTATTAGATTAGTTTTAACTCTGTTTAAAACAATTGTCTATGACAGGTGGATCCCCCATGTCAGTTTTGACCAGTCAATGTCCTGTTGACTGCTGACGTCACCCTGACCTCATGCTGATGTCATAATTCTATTTTTGAACTAATTTAAATAATAACAATTTCAGAAAATTACTTAAAACTTTGAAAAATCATATAAAATAATCCGCAACTCGGATGAAAAAGTTTTATACATGAAAGTTGCTCAGAACAGTGAGACAAATCCGGATACGCTCTCTGTTCATCTACCACACGCCCCTAGCATAGCGAACATGCAAGCTTCCCGCTACGTTTCGTCTGTCCAAAGATGCCAAACTTCGGGAAAACATTCCCGAATGTTTCCCCCCTTCGTCGGTATCGTGTAGCGTTGTGTTAGAACACCCATAGCTATATGCGTGTCATCTTGTCATGCATAGTATTGCACTTGTTTGCTCTGTATTTACTGTTTCTTCCCCCTCTTCTTCTCCGGTAGACCCCGAGACCACTGCTAATGCCGCTGTGATCGACTACCTCGACGACGACCCCTCCTTCTCGTCTGAGCAACCAGGCAAGTCCCCCCTTTGATCATCCCGATATCGCCCATTCCAGTCTCTCATGCTTGCATTAGATTTTGCTACTATAATTGATTGCTCCTATTCTGATACAAAGCCTGCTTTTGTAACATGCTTATTATTACCTACCTGCTTAGACTAAACTGCTTAGTATAGGTTGGTTAGTTATCCATCAGTAACCCCCCGCCCCGTCCTTGTTTCCCCTGCTTCATCATCGACGACTCGACAAGCATGATCCACGACCAGAGCCCGACACCTCACATCACATCATGCCCCTTTTGTTGCTCGAATCTGTAGAGCTACTATCGAGTGTTGAGGGTGATACCTCGAAACACACTCCTGATGATAATTCTATAGTGTAGCTATTCGGTCGTGGTCATCGAGGGTGATTCCTCCTTGACCACTCCCGATATGACTATGTCATGCAACCCCTCAATTGTGAACCTCGAGGGTGGTTCCTCTTACGTTCACCTTGCTGATTACATCGAGTGGAATCCATCGAGGGTGATTCCTCGGGTGTTCCCCTTTTATGTTTTGGACACACGGTTACCTTGACTTTACTTGAGACCATTGTTGAAGTCGGGTTGGCCCTGAGCGGTACCCGCGAGTTGTTCTGAAAGTCGGGTGGGCCCATAGATCGCTCGCAAGTTTTGTACGAGGCACGGCTGGGCATTTTGGGCCCATGCCATAAGTCCACGAGATGGGGCGACGGGTCACATTATCGTGAGTCTCTGCTCGTCTCCGCGAGCCCCCAATGCACTAACATGTTTGGGTATTTATTCTGAGTTGGCCTCTGGCCTTTATGCACTAACCACCACGCGAGAATAGTTGTGGGCCTCGACGTCGTAGTGATAACCCACAAGTATAGGGGATCGCAACAGTTTTCGAGGGTAAAGTATTCAACCCAAATTTATAGATTCGACACAAGGAGAGCCAAAGAATATTTCAAGGTATTAGCAGCTGAGTTGTCAATTCAACCACACCTGGAGATTAATTATCTGCAACAAAGTGATCAGTAGCAAAGTAGTTTGATAGTTTTGATAGTAGTGACAGCATCAATACTAACAGTAACTGTGATAGCAGTAATTTTGTAGCAAGTGTAATAGTGATGATAGCAATAGTAACTTAGCAGAAACAATATGGAGAAGTTCGTAGGCATTGGATCGGTGACTTGTTGGATGATATTCATCATGTGATAGTTATAACCTAGGGCAATTCGGCACTAGCTCCAGTTCATTGATATAATGTAGGCATGTATTCCGTAAATAGTCATACGTGCTTTATTAAAAGAACTTGCATGACATCTTTTGTCCTACCCTACCGTGCCAGCGGGGTCCATATTGGAAACTAAGGAATATTAAGGCCTCCTTTTAATAGAGAACCGGAACAAAGCATTAACACATAGTGAATACATGAACTCCTCAAACTACGGTAATCACCGGAAGAAGTCCCGGTTATTGTCACTCCGGGGTTACCGGATCATAACTCGTAGTAGGTGACTATAACTTGCAAGATCGGATATAGACCATGGATATAATGATGATAACATAAACGGTTCAGATCTGAAATCAGGGCACTCGGGCCCAAAGTGACAAGCATTAAGCATGGCAAAGTCATAGCAACATCAATCAAAGAATATAGTGAGTACTAGGGATCAAGCCCTAAGAAAACTAACTCGATTACATGATGAATTTCATACAACTCCTTGTTGGAAATATGCCCTAGAGGCAATAATAAATTAGTTATTATTATATCATATTTCATTGTTCATGATAATCGTTTATTATCCATGCTAGAATTGTATTGATAGGAAACTCAGATACATGTGTGGATAAATAGACAACACCATGTCCCTAGTAAGCCTCTAGTTGACTAGCTCGTTGATCAATAGATGGTTACGGTTTCCTGACCATGGACATTGGATGTCGTTGATAACGGGATCACATCATTAGGAGAATGATGTGATGGACAAGACCCAATCCTAAGCCTAGCACAAGATCATGTAGTTCGTTTGCTAAAGCTTTTTTAATGTCAAGTATCATTTCCTTAGACCATGAGATTGTGCAACTCCCGGATACCATAGGAGTGCTTTGGGTGTGCCAAACGTCACAACGTAACTGGGTGGCTATAAAGGTACACTATAGGTATCTCTGAAAGTGTCTGTTGGGTTGGCACGAATAAAGACTGGGATTTGTCACTCCGTGTAACGGAGAGGTATCTCTAGGCCCACTCGGTAGGACATCATCATAATGTGCACAATGTGACCAAGGAATTGATCATGGGATGATGTGTTACGGAATGAGTAAAGAGACTTGCCGGTAACGAGATTGAACAAGGTATCGGGATACCGACGATCGAATCTCGGGAAAGTACAATACCGCTGGACAAACTGAATTGAATACGGGATTGATTGAATCCTCGACATCGTGGTTCATCCGATGAGATCATCGTGGAACATGTGGGAGCCAACATGGGTATCCAGATCCCGCTGTTGGTTATTGGCCGGAGAGTTGTCTCGGTCATGTCTGCATGGTTCCCGAACCCATAGGGTCTACACACTTAACGTTCGATGACGCTAGGGTTATTAGGAAAACTTGTATGTGATTACCGAATGTTGTTCGGAGTCCCGGATGAGATTCCGGAAGTCATGAGGAGTTCTGGAATGGTCCGGAGGTAAAGATTTATATATGGAAAGTTGTTGTTCGGGTTCTGGGAAAAGTTCAGTTTTTTCTGGTATTGTACTGGGAAGCTTCCGGAAGGTTCCGGAGGATTCCGGAGGGGTCCGGAGGTCCGGAAAATGTTCCACAACGTCCAATACAGCAGCATGGGCTGTGGGGGGCGCCCTAACCTTAATGGTCCAAGGGCACCAGCCCCCCCAAGGCCCATGCGCATGGGAGAGGGGAAACCCTAAGGGGGAGGGCCTCCACTTGACTTGGGAGGCACTCCTCCCCCCCTTGGCCGCTGCCCCCAACCCTAGATGGGATCTAAGGGGGCCGGCCCCCTCTCTCCCCACCTATAAATAGTGGAGGGGTGGGAGGGCGGCCACACACTTGAACCTGGCGCAGCCCCTCCCCTCCAATACCTCTCCTCCTCCGCGTGTGCTTGGCGAAGCCCTGCCGGAGAACTGCCACTCCATCACCACCACGCCGTCGTGCTGTTGTTGGACTCTCTTCCTCAACCTCTCCCTCCTCCTTGCTGGATCAAGGCGTGGGAGACGTCTCCATTCCGTATGTGTGTTGAACGCGGAGGTGCCGTCCGTTCAGCGCTAGGATCGGTGATTTGGATCACGACGAGTACGACTCCATCAACCCCGTTCACTTGAACGCTTCCGCTTAGCAATCTACAAGGGTATGTAGATGCACTCTCCTTCCCCTCGTTGCTAGATTACTCCATAGATTGAGCTTGGTGATGCGTAGAAAATTTTAAATTGCTGCTACGATCCCCAATAGTGGCATCATGAGCTAGGTCTATGCGTAGTTTCTATGCACGAGTAGAACACAAAGCAGTTGTAGGCGTCGATTTTGTCAATTTACTTGCCCTTACTAGTCTTATCTTGATTCGGCGGCATCGTGGGACGATGCGGCCCGGACCGACCTTACACGTACTCTTACGTGAGACTGGTTCCACCGACTGACATGCACTAGTAGCATAAGGTGGCTAGCGGGTGTCTATCTCTCCCACTTTAGTCGGATCGGATTCGATGAAAAGGGTCCTTATGAAGGGTAAATAAAAATTGGCATATCACGTTGTGGTTTTTGCGTAGGTAAGAAATGTTCTTGCTAGAAACCTATAGCAGCCACGTAAAAACTTGCAACAACAATTAGAGGACGTCTAACTTGTTTTTGCAGCATATGCCTTGTGATGTGATATGGCCAAAAGGATGTGATGAATGATATATGTGATGTATGAGATTGATCATGTTCTTGTAATAGGAATCATGACTTGCATGTCGATGAGTATGACAACCGGCAGGAGCCATAGGAGTTGTCTTAATTTATTTATGACCTGCGTGTCAACATAAACGTCATGTAATTACTTTACTTTATTGCTAAAGCGTTAGCCATAGTAGTAGAAGTAATAGATGACGAGACAACTTCAAGAAGACACGATGATGGAGATCATGGTGTCATGCCGGTGACAACGATGATCCTGGAGCCCCGAAGATGGAGATCAAAAGGAGCAAAATGATATTGGCCATATCATGTCACTATTTGATTGCATGTGATGTTTATCATGTTTTACATCTTATTTGCTTAGAACGACGGTAGCTTAAATAAGATGATCCCTCACTAAAATTTCAAGAAAAGTGTTCCCCCTAACTATGCACCGTTGCGAAGGTTCGTTGTTTCGAAGCACCACGTGATGATCGGGTGTGATAGATTCTAACGTTCGAATACAACGGGTGTTGACGAGCCTAGAATGTACAGACATGGCCTCGGGACACATACGAAACACTTAGGTTGACTTGACGATCCTAGCATGTGCAGACATGGCCTTGGAACACGGAAGACCGAAAGGTCGAACATGAGTCGTATAGAAGATACGATCAACATGAGATGTTCACCGTTGATGACTAGTCTATCTCACGTGATGATCGGACACGGCCTAGTCGATTCGGATCATGTTTCACTTAGATGACTAGAGGGATGTCTATCTAAGTGGGAGTTCATTAAATAATTTGATTAGATGAACTTAATTATCATGAACATAGTCTAAATTGTCTTTGCAAATATGTTGTAGATAAATAGCTCACGTTGTTGCTCCCTATTTCAATACGTTCCTAGAGAAAGATTAAGTTGAAAGATATTGTAAGCAATGATGCGGACTGGGTCCGTAGTCCGAGGAGTGTCCTCACTGCTACACAGAAGGCTTACGTCTTTGATGCACCGCTCGATGTGCAAACCCGTACAACGTCGTCTGTGGATGTTGTGAACACCTGACAGACACATCCTGATGACTACTTGATAGTTTAGTGCACCATACTTTACGGCTTAGAATCGGGATTCCAATGACGTTTTGAACACCATAGAACATATGAGATGTTCCAAGAGCTGAAATTGGGATTTCAGGCCATGCCCGTGTTGAGAGGTGTGAGACCTCTGACAAGTTCTTTTGCCAACAAGATGGAGGAGAATAGCTCATCTAGTGAGCATGTGATCAGAATGTCTGGGTGCTACAATCACTTAAATCAAGTGGGAGTTAAACTTCCAGATAAGATAGTGATTGATAGAGTTCTCTAGCCACTATCACTAAGCTACTAGATCTTCGTGATGAACTATGACATGCAAGGGATGGAATTGATCCCGGAGCTGTTCGTGGTGCTCAAGACCGCAAAAGGTAGAAATCAAGAAGGAGCATCAAGTGTTGATGGTTTAACAAGACCACTGGTTTCAAGAAGGGCAAGGGCTAGAAGGGAAACTTCATGGATGGCAAACCAGTTGCCGCTCTAGTGAAGGAACCCAAGGTTGAACCCAAACCCGAGACTAAGTGCTTCTATTGTAAGGGGAACGGTCACTGGTAGCGGAATTACCCCAAATGCATGGTAGATAAGAAGGCTGGCAACTTCAACAAAGTATATACGTGTTATTAATGTGTACCTCACTAGTACTCCTAGTAGCACCTAGGTATTGGATACCGGTTTAGTTGCTATTATTGGTGACTTGAAGCAAAAGCTACGGACTAAACGGAGACTGGCTAAGGGCGAGGTGACGATGTGTGTTGGAAGTGTTTCCAAAGTTGATGAGATCACCATCGCACGCTTCATATGCCTTCGGGATTAGTATTGAACCTAGATAAATGTTATTAGGTGTCTACGTTGAGCATGAATATGATTAGATCATGTTCATTGCAATACGGTTATTCATTTAAGTTAGAGAATAATGGTTATTCTGTTTACATGAATAATACCTTTCATGGTCATCCACCCTATGTGAATGGTTCATTGAATCTCGGTCGTGGTAATACACATGTTCACGCCAAAAGATGTAGATAGTACCACTTTCTTGTGGCACTGCCGCTTAGGTCATATTGGCGTAAGATGCATGAAGAAACTCCATGTCGATGGATGTTTGGAGTCACTTGATTTTGAAATGCTTGACACATGCGAGCCATGCCTCATGGGTAGGATGACTAAGACCCCGTTTTCAGGTACAATGAAACGGGCAAGTGACTTGTTGGAAATCATGCATGCTAATGTGTGTGATCCAATGTGAATTGAAGCGTGCGGTGGATATCGCTATTTTCTCATCTTCACTGACGATTTGAGTAGATATAGGTATATTTACTTAATAAAGCACAAGTCTGAAACGTTTGAAAAGTTCAAGCGATTTCAGAGTGAAGTTAAGAATCATCATAACAAGAAGATCAAATTCCTATGATCTGATCAATGAGAATTTCTGAGTTATAAGTTTGGCAAACACTTAATACATTGTGTAATTGTTTCATAGTTGAAGCCACCTGGAACACCACATGGGTAATGGTGAGTCCAGACGTCGTAATCGAACCTTATGAAATATGGTGCGATCTATGATGTCTCTTACCGATCTACCGCTATTATTTTGAGGTTATGCATTAGAGACAGCTGCATTCACTTTATATAGGACACCATATAAGTCTGTTGAGACGAAGCCGTATGAACATTGGTTTGGCAAGAAACCAAAGTTGTCGTTTCTTAATGTTTGGGGCTGCGATGCTTAAGGCTTCAGCCGGAGAAGCTCGAACCCAAAGCGGACAAACACATCTTCATAGGATACCCAAAGGTGACAGTTGGGTACACCTTCTATCTCAGATCCGAGGGCAAATTGTTTGTCGCTAAGAACGGGTCCTTTCTCGAGAAGGAGTTTCTCTTGAAAGAATTGAGTGGGAGGAAGATAGAACTTGATGAGGTTGTCGAACCTTTATTTCAACCAGAAAGTGATGCAACACAGAAAGATGTTTTCTGTGGCGCCTACGTCTGTTGAATAGGAAGTTAATGATAGTGATCATGAAGCTTCGGATCAAGTTGCTATCGAACCTCGTAGGTCGACAAGGATATGTGCTACTCCTGAGTGGTGCGGTGATCATGTCTTAGATATCATGTTGTTAGACAACAATGAACCTACGAGCTATGGATAAGCGATGGTAGGCCCGTATTCCGACAAATGGTTAGAAGCCATGAAATCCGAGATAGGATCCATGTATCAGAACAAAGTATGGAGTTTGGTGGACTTGTCTGTTGATCGGCAAGCCATTGAGATAAATGGATCTTTAAGAAGAAGAAGATGGACGTGGGTGGTAATGTTACCATCTATGAAGCTCGACTTGTGGGAAAGAGTCTTTTCACAAGTTCAAGGAGTTGACTACGATGAGAATTTCTCACCCGTAGTGATGCTTAAGTCCGTCGGACTCATGTTAGCATTAGCTGTATTTTTCGATTATGAAATCTTACAGATGGATGTCAAAACAAGTTTTCTTACCAGTTTTCGTAAGAAAAGTTGTATGTGATACAATAAAAGGTTTTGCTGATCCTAAGGATGCTAAAAGGTATGCTGGCTCCAGCAATCCTTCTGTGGACTAGAGCAAGCATCTCGGAATTGGAATATATGCTTTGATAGAGTGATCAAAGCTTTTAGGTTTATACAATGTTTGATAGAAACTTGTATTTACAAGAAAGTGAGTGGGAGCACTACAACATTTCTGATAAGTATATGTGGATGACATATTGTAGATCTGAAATGATGTAGAATTTCTAGAAAGCATAAACGGTTGTTTGAAGAGTGTTTTTCAAAGAAGACCTGGATAAAGTTGCTTACAAATTGGGCATCAAGATCTATAGAGATAGATCAAGACACCTGATGATACTTTCAAAGAACGCACACCTTGACATGTTTTTGAAGGAGTTCAAAATAGATCAGTCAAAGAAGGGGTTCTTACCTGAGTTGTAAGGTGTGAAGTTGACTAAGACTCAAAGCTTGACCACGGCAGAAGAAAGAGGAAGGACGAAGGTCGTCCCTTATGCCCTTGTCATAGGCTCTATACGGTATGCCATGTTGAGTACCGCACCTGATGTGTGCCTTGCCACATGTCTGGCAAGAGGGTACAAAGGTGATCTAGGATTGGATCACCAGATAGCGGTCGAAATTATCCTTAGAGGAATAAGGAAATGTTTCTCGGTTATGGAGGTGATGAAGAGTTCGACATAAAGAGTTATGTCGATGCAAGCTTAACACCTATCCGGATAGATCTGAGTAGAGACACCGGATACGTATAATGGAGCAATAATTTGGAATAGCTCCAAGTGGAACATGGTAGCAGCATCTACGATATGACATAAAGTTTTGCGAAATACATAGGGATCTGAATATGGCAAGACCCATTGACTACAACCTCTCTCACAAGCATAACATGATCAAACCCAGAACTCATTGAGGTTAATCACATGATGATGTGAACTAGATTAGTGACTCTAGTAAACTCTTTGGATGTTGGTCACATGGCGATGTGACCTGTGAGTGTTAATCACATGGCGATGTGAACTAGATTATTGACTCTAGTGAAAGTGGGAGACTGTTGGAAATATGCCCTAGAGGCAATAATAAATTAGTATTATTATTATATTTCATTGTTCATGATAATCGTTTATTATCCATGCTAGAATTGTATTGATAGGAAACTCAGATACATGTGTGGATAAATAGACAACACCATGCCCCTAGTAAGCCTCTAGTTGACTAGCTCGTTGATCAATAGATGGTTACGGTTTCTTGACCATGGACATTGGATGTTGTTGATAACGGGATCACATCATTAGGAGAATGATGTGATGGACAAGACCCAATCCTAAGCCTAGCACAAGATCGTGTAGTTCGTTTGCTAAAGCTTTTCTAATGTCAAGTATCATTTCCTTAGACCATGAGATTGTGCAACTCCCGGATACCGTAGGAGTGCTTTGGGTGTGCCAAACATCACAACGTAAGTAGGTGGCTATAAAGGTACACTACAGGTATCTCCGAAAGTGTCTGTTAGGTTGGCACGAATCAAGACTGGGATTTATCACTCCGTGTAATAGAGAGGTATCTCTGGGCCCACTCGGTAGGACATCATCATAATGTGCACAATGTGACCAAGGAGTTGATCATGGGATGATGTGTTACGGAACGAGTAAAGAGACTTGCCGGTAACGAGATTGAACAAGGTATCGGGATACCGACGATCGAATCTCGGGCAAGTACAATACCGCTGGACAAAGGGAATTGACTACGGGATTGATTGAATCCTCGACATTGTGGTTCATCCGATGAGATCATGATGGAACATGTGGGAGCCAACATGGGTATCCAGATCCCGCTGTTGGTTATTGGCTGGAGAGTTGTCTCGGTCATGTCTGCATGGTTTCCCGAACCCGTAGGGTCTACACACTTAAGGTTCGATGACGCTAGGGTTATTAAGAAGACTTGTATGTGATTACCGAATGTTGTTCGGAGTCCCGGATGAGATCCTGGACGTCACGAGGAGTTCCGGAATGGTTCGGAGGTAAAGATTTATATATGGAAAGTTGTTGTTCGGGTTCCGGGAAAAGTTCGGTTTTTTCGGTATTGTACCGGGAAGCTTCCGGAAGGTTCCGGAGGATTCTGAAGGGGTCCGGAGGTCCGGAAAATGTTCCACCACGTCCAATACAGCAGCATGGGCTGTTGGGGGGCGCCCTAACCTTAATGGGCCAAGGGCACCAGCCCCCCAAGGCCCATGCGCATGGGAGAGGGGAAACCCTAAGGGGGAGGGCCTCCACTTGACTTGGGAGTCACTCCTCCCCCCCTTGGCCGCCGCCCCAAACCCTAGATGGGCTCTAAGGGGGCCGGCCCCCTCTCTCCCCACCTATAAATAGTGGATGGGTGGGAGGGCGGTCACACCCTTGAACCTGGCACAGCCCCTCCCCTCCAATACCTCTCCTCCTTCGCGTGTGCTTGGCGAAGCCCTGCCGGAGAACTGCCACTCCATCACCACCACACCGTCGTGCTGTTGTTGGACTCTCTTCCTCAACCTCTCCCTCCTCCTTGCTGGATCAAGGCGTGGGAGACGTCTCCGTTCCGTACGTGTGTTCAACGCGGAGGTGCCGTCCGTTCGGCGCTAGGATCATTGGTGATTTGGATCACGATGAGTACGACTCCATCAACCCCGTTCACTTGAACGCTTCCGCTTAGCGATCTACAAGGGTATGTAGATGCACTTTCCTTCCCCTTGTTGCTAGATTACTCCATTGATTGATCTTGGTGATGCGTAGAAATTTTAAATTTCAGCTACGATCCCCAACACTCCTCACCGACCAGCGAGCCTACGAAGGAATTACTCACTCGCTGTGGGGAGCATCATGGAATTGGCGACGGAGAAGGGTTGGTGATGACGAAGAACAAAGACCCCCCTCTCTGGAGCCTCAAACGGACTTGGCGGTGGCTCCGTCTCATGGATCGCGATAATTCTTTCTCCCTGAATTTTTATCCGAAAATAGGAATTTATAGCGTTGGTTTCAGGGTCTGCGGGGCCACCTGGTGGGTTGTGCCCACCCAGGTGCCCCTCTCTAGACATTCTTATATATTATATAAAAATTCCTCGCAAAGATTCGTTCCATTTCGAGAACTTTTATTTCTGCACAAAAACAACACCATGGTAGTTCTGCTGAAAACATCGTCAGTCTGGGGTTAGTTTCATTCAAAACATGCAAATTAGAGTCCAAAACAAGAGAAAAAACGTTAGGAAAAGTAGATACGTTGGAGACGTATTAACTCCCTGATAACCCACAAGTATAGGGGATCGCAACAGTTTTTGAGGGTAAAGTATTCAACCCAAATTTATTGATTCGACACTAGGGGAGCCAAAGAATACTCCCAAGTATTAATAGCTGAGTTGTCAATTCAACCACACCTGGAAACTTAGTATCTGCAGCAAAGTATTTAGTAGCAAAATAATATGACAGTAGTGGTAACGGTAACAAAAGGTAACGGTACTAAAAGAAATGTTTTTGGTATTTTGTAGTGATGATAGCAATAGCAACGGGAAAGTAAATAAGCAAAGAACAATATATGGAAATCTCGTAGGCAATGGATCGGTGATAGAGAATTATGCCGGATGTGGTTCATCATGTAACAGTCATAACCTAGGGTGACACAGAACTAGCTCCAGTTCGTCAATGTAATGTAGGCATGTATTCCGAATATAGTCATACGTGCTCATGGAAAAGAACTTGCATGACATCTTTTGTCCTACCCTCCCGTGGCAGCGAGGTCCTTACGGAAACTAAGGGATATTAAGGCCTCCTTTTAATAGAGAACCGGAACAAAGCATTAACACATAGTGAATACATGAAGTCCTCAAACTACGGTCATCACCGGTAAGTATCCCAATTGTTGTCACTTCGGGGTTAACGGATCATAACACATAATAGGTGACTATAGACTTGCAAGATAGGATCAAGAACTCTCATATATTGATGAAAACATAATAGGTTCAGATCTGAAATCATGGCAGTCAGGCCCTAGTGACAAGCATTAAGCATAACAAAGTCATAGCAACATCAATCTCAGAACACAGTGGACACTGGGGATCAAACCCTAACAAAACTACCTCGATTACATGATAGATCCCATCCAACCCATCATCGTCCAGCAAGCCTACGATGGAATTACTCACGCACGGCGGTGAGCATCATGAAATTGGTGATGGAGGATGGTTGATGATGACGATGGTGACGGATTCCCCTCTCCGGAGCCCCGAACGGACTCCAGATCAGCCCTCTCGAGAGGTTTTAGGGCTTGGCAGCGGCTCCGTATCGTAAAACGCGATGATTTCTTCTCTCTGAGTTTTTTTCTCCCCGAAACACAATATATGGAGTTGGAGTTGGAGTCGGAGAGGCAACAGGGGGCCCACAAGGTAGGGGGGCACGCCCCCCACCCTCGTGGACAGGTGGTGGGCCCCCTGGCCTTCATCTTTTGCAGGTATTTTTCATATTTTCTGAAAAGTTGCTCCGTGAAGTTTCAGGTTATTCCGAGAACGTTTGCTCCTGCACATAAATAACACCATGGTAATTCTCCTGAAAACAGCGTCAGTCCGGTTAGTTCCATTCAAATCATGCAAGTTAGAGTCCAAAACAAGGGCAAAAGTGTTTGGAAAAGTAGATACGTTGGAGACGTATCACTCCCCCAAGCTTAAACTTTGCTTGTCCTCAAGCAATTCAGTTGATAAACTGAAAGTGTAAAAAAACTTTTACGAACTCTTTTGCTCTTGTTTGCATAAATAAGCTTAAACAACACCCTGGTTTTCAGCCAACATTATAACTAACCATGTCGACAATATCTCTTAATGATTATAATGACTCATATCAATGCCATAATCAACTAGCGAGCAATAATAAGGTATCTCAAACAGCAACACGTTGTCAAAACAACTATGATATAATATTGCAATAGTGGTATCTCGCTATCCCTTTCTGAGACCACAAAACATAAATGCAGAGCACCTCCAAAGTTCAAGCAGCGACTAAACATTTAATTCATGGTAGAAAAGATCCAGTCATGATGCACCCAACATTAGCTACACACAATGCATAAATCATGACAACTGTGCTCTGCTCAGTTTCTGACGCTTGTTTTAGAAGGTGATGACACAACATAAAAGTAAATGATAGCCCCATCGCAGAGGGAAGCAGTGATTTGCAGAGGTGCCAGAGCTCAATTTTTAAAACAGAGGTAAATGAAATTTTGAGACATGCACCCTTCTCATTTACTTCATGACCATCAGTTATCAATATCTCCCATGATAAACAAGCTAGTGGCGGTTCCCAAGCGATAAAAGTAAAGGTTTACTACCCCGCCACCAACAATCACATTCCACGACTTGTCCGAAACAATAGGTGCCGTCCAAACCAACAACAGTCCCGGGGGAGTTTTGTTTAATTATTTGCATTTTTTAGTTTAGGACTGGGAATTCCTATTACCGCCCTTTTCTCGTGCGATCACGAGTGAATACACACTCGACCTGAGAATAACCCGCTTAGCATGGAAGATACCGACCACCTCATGTCGTTCCATGAACGATCCAGGCACACAAAACGGGTATTTTTAGAAGTTTTTAGAGGTGGCACATGCAAATTTACTTATGACGGCAGGGTAATACCGTATATAGGTAGGTATGGTGGACTCATCTGAAATAACTTTGGGTTCAAGGTTTTTGATGTACAAGCAGAATCCCCACTTAGTACATGTGAAGGCTAGCAATTAGATTGAGAAGCGGCCAGCTAGAGAGCAACAACGATCATAACCATGCATTATGCATAAGTAACATTGGACACTAGCATGAGTAGGATATGAACACCATGAACATAAATATTATAGAGGCTGTGTTGGTTTTGATTCAACTACATGCATGAACATGTACCCAGTCAAGCCACTTGAACATTCAGAGGAGGATACCATATCATCATACTACATCACAATCATTTTAACGCTATGTTGATACCCAAGATAAATCATTATCAACTCCCAGCTACTTATGCATGGCATGAGAAACTATAATCTCTAGTTGTAATTGCAAACATGTTTAATCATAATGGGTTGAATCATGGATACTAGGTTAAACATATTTACACAGACAGAACAAGTCGAGTTCATACCAATTTCTCTCGGCCACGGCCAGTTCATCGGATATCGTCATTATTGCCTTTCACTTGCACGACCAAACGATGTGAAAATAATAATAATGCAAGAGTGCCATGGACTAAGCTGGAATCTGCAAAACATTTTATTCAACATGAGAAGACAAGGTAAAATGTGCTCTTTATTAGTTCAACAATTATTCATATGAGAGCCACTCAACATTTTCATCGTGGTCTTCACCTCGGTACGACTCACATAAAAAGAAAAGAAATTGAGAGAAACACACTGAAATATTTTTGGAGTTTTTGGTTTTCTTGAACAAGCAAATAAAATAGAAAAGCAAAAACGAGAAAAACTATTTACATGGGAAAGCTCCCAACAAGCAAAAGAAGAACAAGGAAATCTTTTTGGGTTTTCTTTTTAATAATACTGCTAAGCATGCAAAGAAAGTAAATTAACTATAACTATTTTTTTGTTTTTTCTAAAGTTTTTCAAACACACAAGAAGTAAGCAAGGAAATAAATCTAAGCATGGATGATACAATGAAAAAGTGTGGACACCGACAAATGGAATGAGTGAACATGAATGTAAAGTTGGTGGAAACACGTACTCCCCCAAGCTTAGGCTTTTGGCCTAACTTGGTAGTTGATCAGTAGCCTGGAGGGTAGTAGTCGGCGTGGTAGCTCACGGAGGCTCTTGGTGTGGATGCCTCGGCCCGCCGTGCTGCTTCTACTGCTGTGTTGTGAGCTTGGGCCTCGCGCTCAAGAACAAAATATCTTCCCTTGTTGTGATAATCAAAAAGAGCAGGTGCGGGCAAATATGTTTGCATGTGAGTTGTTTGGTTAAACAAAAGACTATAAGTGAACTTATCAGCCTTTCCCTTGAGAATCCTATGGTCTTTTAAGGTGTTAAAATCTAAATACTGCATGGGTAGAATAGGATCAAAGGGCAGAGGTGAAGCACCCAGCCCTTGTGCTAAACCTGTGGCATAAATTTCACCATAGAACCAGCCGCTGTTAGTGTTGTTTTGAAGTCTGCGTGCAGCAATGGCTGCAAGGTTATAATTCCTTTCACCTGTGAGAGCAGTACGTATGAGGCTCAAGTCTGGAGCACAAAGCGTGATACAGTCTTGCTTGCCTACTATGCATTTCCCGTTAAATAACGCAAAGTACTGAATTGTGGGAAAATGAATGCTCTTTATTCTACCTTGAGTCACTCCCCTCCTTTCACCGTAATAAAGGCTCGTCAAGAAGGTTTCAAACTCAGCCTTTGGTGGTTCGTCAAACGAACCCCAAAATGGAAGCTTACAGTGATAAGAAAAATTCTCTAGTGAGATGGTAAATGGACTATCATAAAGCATAAACGACACCCTAGACTCACATGGAAAATATTTAAGTCCTTTGACAAATGATTCAGTGAGAAGTTGGTGTTGTTCACACTTATCTGAAAGGTAGGGACCGAGACCAACATTGTGAACATATTGCTCAAATTCATCCTTAGTGCCCACACGCACCATATACTCATCACAAGGCCATAAGCATGTTTTGGTGGCGGCATCTCGCATGGAAATTTCACTTGGTTCAACATAAGACCGGCGAGCAGAATTGTCACTGGAACATGCCCTCGAGGATCGTCTCCTCGAAGAACTCCTTCCAAATAGGTTCATCATGTCCACGTACAATTTTCTTAAAATAAAAATTTTGGGGTGACAAAAAATTGTCAACAAAACTTTATAAAATTGATAGCAACTACTCACAGGGATGCATAGGGACCATAACAAGCATTCAAACTACTTAGAACTCTAAGAATTTAACATGCAAGCACATCTACATCAGCACCAAGAATAGCTAATTATTCAAAATATAAACCACTAAAACAAAAACTAATTGTACAAACGGTGGAGTCACATACCAAGCAACAATCCCCCGAAATAGTTTCGGAAACGGAGCTTTGAGCAAAGAGATCGAAATCCATGGGTTTGAGCTCAAGAACACGGGAGAGAGAGCAATGGAGATTTTTTTCTGGAGGTAAGTGATGATGTGGGAAGAAGAGGTAAGTGAGGGGGCCCACATGGGGCCCACAAACCAGCAGGGCGCGTATGGGGGTGCTGGCGCGCCCAGGTGGGTTGTGCCCACCTGGTGCACCTCCCTGTGATGTTTATTGCACCAAAACTTCTCAGATATTGAGAAAAAATCGTGTAAAATTTTCAGGGCATTCTGAGAACTTTTATTTTTGGGTCATTTTTTATTGCACTGGAAATTCAGAAAGCAGACAAAACATGGCATTTTATTTTATTTAACTAATAAAAACAGAAAATAAAAAGTAGGGATAGAAGGTAGTTATCAGTACTCAAGATTTGGGTTATCACCCTTACTACAAAAAGTTGGTAAAACCAACAATGTGATTCAATGTCGCAGGTATGATATATTTCATATTTGATTATTCTTAAATGCAGCCTTGGTTATAAACCCGAGTTATATGTTGGGCATTATGACCCGTCCGGCGGTAAACCGCCAGGACACTTTAAACTTGTTGTATGCAGAAACAGGTTTGTTAAACCGGCCTGGCTTTAAGACGATGAGTCGCCAGTGTATGATGAGAAATTATCCGGTGTTCGTTAAACCAGCCTGGCTTTTGACTACAAGTCGTCAGTATATATTTGGATTGCGTCATTGGAATCATGTTCTCATAAATCATTGGATTATATTATTCAAATCTTCAAATAGCCAACATGGCTGGATTTTATTATGGTTATCAATAACCAGTATTATGATTAAGGTTTTCAAAATCGCTTTAGCGCAATGGCTATTATATTATCAATGGATATGATTTATTCTACAATCAAAGGAATAGTCCCAAGTCGTTGCAGGCTTACAACCCGGCACTTGGGGGCTACATTATTCAAATTGAGATTACATGCAAGTCTCATGTCGCTGCAAGCATGCACCATGACACTTGGGGGCTAATGCAAAGTCATTTTTACTAGTCTTATTGAAGACCTGACTCATCATATTATAATGAGCCGGCCCTTGGGGGCTACCAATTGCTCCTGTCAACAATTCAAGGTACACAAGTTTTCGTCCATAATATTGAAGGATTCATTGTTCAGTTGGTAAAGCACAAAACTCTTAACCTTGTGGACGTGGGTTCAAGCCCTACGATGGAAGCTACATTATAAGATGTTATTTTCATTGAAGTATATATCAAGTCCCGGTTCAGTATTATCTTACTAAGCCGGCCCTTGGGGGCTACACATCACTGCTCAAGTCTACATGATTATATTTACAAAGTCCCTGCTCATTATTGCATAATGACCCGACCCTTGGGGGTTACACTGATTGAAGTTTTTATAAGCAATTACAAGTCCCAGGTTGCTGCAAGCATGACAACCCGGTACTTGGGGGCTACATATATGGAATATTCAGTTTATATAATTGAGATGAACAAACTTATTGGATCAAGTCTTAAGTTATCACTATGTTCTCCTCTTAAGACTTGGGGGCTACAGGTATTATGCATATAAATGAGGAACATCTTCATTTTATCAGTTTTAAGCAAATCAGGAAGATCAATTACATGACCCGGTGTCGACAACAATTATGACCCGGCGCCATCAATATTTATAAACCGGCTATTTTGGTAATATTAAACCGGCAAGTTTTACATCTTCAAACCGGTTGAATATCAGATAAGTATTTTCAGACCCATGTTTCTTAAACCGGCGCTTTGGGAGCTGAGTCAAAGGAGATATTCTTCACGATATTTCTCGGTGACAAACCAAGGTCGGCAAATTGATGATGAAGCTGGTCTGTTGACCCGGATTTCTCAGAAGGAGGAAATAACAAGGACTTAAGGATGATCAGGTACCGGTTTACAAAAATTCTTAACCCGGAGCATAACTTGTCAAATTTGTTCTTGTGTTTATTTTGCAGCATAAGTTTACCATGAATAAATCCAAGCTAAACTTGGGGGCTAATGTCGGGGATATACCCCGCGGCGTAAACCGGCCGGAAGTTAACCCGGCCAGGACTTGGCGGTTTATCTGAAGACCCCGCTGACACTTGGCGAGTTACTGGCGACCCGCCCTGACCTGGCGGTTTACAAGCAACCCACCTGGTCATTATGACTCACTGGTGATCCAACGTGCGGGACAGACGGATGACAAGGCCCAAGGCCCAGAAGGCCGGTTCACGTTTAATGGTGGGCCGGTTTAAAGAGGAAAGGCATGAGGAACATTATCTTACAAGGAGCTAAGACCTGGACTTGTATCCGGTTTGTATTAAGATAGACTAGTCCTAATCCTAATAGGACTCCACATGTAACCCGCCCCTTCAACATATATAAGGAGGGGCAGGGCTCCCCAAGTAAGGGGAGAAGATTCACAAGTTCCACAAGTTGGACAAGTTAGGTTTAGACAATAGCTCTCGAGATAGAGCACTCTTGTAACCGTGATCATCATCATCAATATCAATGAAGCAGGATGTAGGCTTTTACTTCCACCGTGAGGGGCCGGACCTGGGTAAAACATCGCGTCTCTCGTCCCGCTCAACCCCTCTCGAGCTACCACATAGATGCGTTGGCCTCATGACTAAGTCCTGACACTAAGGACATCTGCCGTGACAATTCCACGACAGTAGTGCTTACTAAATGCATCAGCTTCATACCGTTCAAAAATGATCCATTACTAAGGTTGATCGAGTCTTACTAACAACCACTTTCGATTAGCATGAAACCGAAGAACTTCCGTAAATCACTAAGTTACCTCAATGGGGATATGCATTTCCCTAATAATAAGTATTTCATATTTCTTTTTGACAGTAGGTAGAAGTATTTGAAAACTTCCGATAGTGATTGTCGGAGATTTTTCAATAACATTAATACCATTCACTTGGAATCTTTTCTTCGGAAAGTGCACCATATGCTCATTGCCGTTAATATGAAAAGTGACCTTTCTTCGATTGCAATCAATAACAGCGCATGCAGTATTCAAGAATGGTCTACCAAGGATAATCGACATGTTGTCATCCTCGGGCATCTCAAGTATAACAAAGTCAGTCAAAATAGTAACATTAGCAACAACAATGGGCACGTCCTCACAGATACCAATAGGTGATGACCCACAAGTATAGGGGATCTATCGTAGTCCTTTCAATAAGTAAGAGTGTCGAACCCAACGAGGAGCAGAAGGAAATGATAAGCAGTTTTCAGTAAGGTATTCTCTGCAAGCACTGAAATTACCAGTAACAGATTGTTTTGTGATAAGGTAATTGGTAACGGGTAACAAGTAATAAAAGTAAATAAGGTGCAGCAAGATGGTCCAATCCTTTTTGTAGCAAAGGACAAGCCTGGACAAACTCTTATATAAAGGAAAACTCTCCCGAGGACACATGGGAATTATCGTCAAGCTAGTTTT
Organism: Triticum aestivum; assembly: GCF_018294505.1. Taxonomy (NCBI): domain Eukaryota; kingdom Viridiplantae; phylum Streptophyta; class Magnoliopsida; order Poales; family Poaceae; genus Triticum; species Triticum aestivum. The sequence goes on from NC_057812.1 coordinate 664,406,531, forward strand.
CATCACGCTCATATGATTCGCGTTTGGTACTTTGATAATTTGATATGTGGGTGGACCGGTGCTTGGTACTGCCCTTACTTGGACAAGCATCCCACTTATGATTAACCCCTCTTGCAAGCATCCGCAACTACAAAAGAAGTATTAAGGTAAACCTAACCATAGCATGAAACATATGGATCCAAATCAGCCCCTTATGAAGCAACGCATAAACTAGGGTTTAAGCTTTTGTCACTCTAGCAACCCATCATCTACTTACTACTTCCCAATGCCTTCCCCTAGGCCCAAACAATGGTGAAGTTTCATGTAGTCGACGTTCACATGACACCACTAGAGGAAAGACAACATACATCTCATAAAAATATCGAACGAATACCAAATTCACATGACTACTTATAGCAAGACTTCTCCCGTGTCCTCAGGAACAAACATAACTACTCACAAATCATATTCATGTTCATAATCAGAGGGGCATTAATATGTATAAAGGGTCTGAACATCTGATCTTCCACCAAGTAAACCAACTAGCATCAACTACAAGGAGTAATAAACACTACTAGGAACCCACAGGTACCAATCTGAGGTTTTGGGACAAAGATTGGATACAAGAGATGAACTAGGGTTTGAGATGAGATGGTGCTGGTGAAGATGTTGATGGAGATTGACCTCCTCCCGATGAGAGGATCGATGGTGATGACGATGGTGATGATTTCCCCCTCCCGGAGGGATGTTTCCCCGGCAGAACAGCTCCGCCGGAGCCCTAGATTGGTTCCGCCAAGGTTCCGCCTCGTGGCGGCGGAGTTTCGTCTTGAGAGCTTTCTTATGATTTTTTCCAGGGAAAAAGACTTCATATAGCCAAAGATGGGCACCGAAGGCCTGCCAGGGGGCTCATGAGATAGGGGGCACACCCCCACCCTCGTGGATGGTGGGTGGCCCCCCTCCGGTGCTTCCTTCGCCCAATATTTTTTATGTAACCTAAAAATGACTCCCGTGGAGTTTCAGGACTTTTGGAGTTGTGCAGAATAGGGGTGTGTTCGGTAGTTGCCCACAGCCACAAAATCCTCAACTCTAGCGCCCAACTCCACCAGCCAGCTTCCCACGTAAACTTCTGGAGCTAGCGATCTGTTCGGTGCGGGCAGCTCCTTGGAGCCAGCGATCAGCCAGGCCAAAAGGCCAGAAACTGCGTATTCAGCCCGTTTTGGTTGGCCAGGCCTGGGCAGTAGTGGGCTGCTGTGTATGATTATTTTTTTTTGCGTTGTGTACATGAATGGTTGGCCTGTTCGTTGGTGATGTGTACTGTCCCTTTTCTTTGTACTGTTCCAATTTCGCTATATACAAAAGTAGTTTTGGCATGCATAGAGAGCAAGGTAACAAAAAGTAGTACTTTTTTGCTTGTAGCGATTTTCCTAGTAACAGAGGCTAAACCGAGAGCAAGTACAGAGAGAGAACATCCATATTTTAAACACAGAATGAATGTACAGATTTTGAAACAATGCATACCATGGCATGAGCATCAGGTTGCACACATGTTTCATAGTACTTAAGCCTCACATTTTGCATACGTTTGCAAATCAAAAGGGGCACATAAATGTCTCTAACATCAACACTTCACCTCGTAGTTTTGCATAATTTTGCAAATCAAAAGGGACACGTATCAACAATGCCTCACCAACTTAGAGCAATGGCTGTAGCTAGTTCTTGCCTAAACACATCCATGTCTTCACCATTTTCCGCTGTAGTTGATGTTTCTGATGCATGAGAAGGAACAACAAATCTCTTGTATCGTTCCGAAATTGTTGGCACATAGTCCGGGTCGCTGTCACATCGAACAAAGTGAATATCTTCTTCATCATGGAAGCGAACATAGTTGTGCAAAGTCATAGTAGCGGGAACAATCGTCTTTCTGTTTCAATGGAGTAGCTTGGCATCTTCAGAAGAATGTGCCATTTCGTCTTCCACACTCCAAAGGCTCTCTCTATGAAATTGCGTTTGGACGAGTGGAGCCTATTGAACTTCTCTTTAGGAGTATTGGGTGGAACACCTCTATGAAAGTCAGGCACATGATATATTTCACCTTTGTACGGTGCGAGATATCCCTTTCTATTAGGATAGCTAGCATCCACAAGGTAGTACTTGTCTATGGAAAATAAAGAGAAGAATGAATGTTAGAATTGGCATACATGAAATGAGTTCTAGCATTCTGAGTCATGGGGGAAGGGGGCCTGGTCCACATGCTCACCCTTTGGAGGATGGGAGAAGGTGGCCTTGTCCGCATGCATTGCATGAAATAGCACACTTGTGTCATGCATAGAACCAGGTTGTCCAATTGAAGCATAAGTGAAATGCATATCAAAGTCACATATTGCCATCACATTCTGAGTGACTGCGCCTGTCCTTCCAATATATCAGATTTGCTTGTCTTCTGGAATCGAAGCTCTAATGTGAGTCCCATCTATTGCACCAATGCAGTATTTCATGTGTGGATATGCTCGTTTATCACCAAGGATCCTTTGATGCACAGTGTGAAAATTGGGGTCTTTCGGCTTGAGGTAGTGAGAAGACATCCTAACCACACAATGTAGTACATCATCGAACTTGCGATGGATAGTGTCAAGTGAATGTTTGAAACGATTTTGGGTCCTTCTATTTGATTCACAACCCCCCAAGGTCCACAAGAACATAGCAAGAGACTCGTAGCTGCTAACAAATGGAGAATAACCGAGACCATAGTCCTTCACCAACAAGTCATGAAGCTGAAAGAAAGCTCTTGTCTTCGTTCTGAACATTGTAAAGTTCTCCCTTGGTGTTCCAATAGTCTCTTGCAACCATCCAAATCCTGTCAAGATAGATTTCCTAGGCTCATTCTTCATGATCCAACTACTGCAATACTTTCCAACTATTTTTATTGCTCCTTCACAAATGACCGACATATGCTCAGAATGAAGACAAATCAATTTTTTCTTCAATTCGTATTGGTTGTCATCATCACTATCATCATCACATGACATCTGCACATCCAGAATCATGCATTTGTTAGATACCAACTAGCATGCAAGTACCAATAATTCATCCTAAATGTGCAAGTACCCAGAACAAGCAATTACCAATGATTCATCCAAATAGAAAATGGTGGTTCAACATTACATAAAATATCATCCAGATAGTGCATACATAAAATGGTTCAATAGTGCATACATAAACAAAAGACATGAGAAACCATCTAGTGGAACCAACTATTTCCCATACGTCATCGCAAACTTCCTACGAAGCCAATCTTTACGTGCGCCAGCACCCATGTGTAGAAACATCTCTCTTTGCTCTCTTTTGATGAACAACTCGGTAGCAATGTAGTGTTCATCACTTCCCTCTAAAATACCACAAGCAAGCACTTCATTCATGGTAGTGGCAACAGAAGTGGCATCATCATTCTTTATGAATGATCGAACGGTTTCTTGGGACTCCTTAGCAATGTTTTTAATCTGTGTAATCTCATCCTGCATCACTTGTGCAGTCCTAGGTTTCCTGTGCTTGTCATCAATAGTTTTTCCAAGCCTCTTGTTCATTGATGACATGAAAGGAGAAGGTGGCATAGTAGGAGAAGGTGGCATAGTAGGAGAAGGTGGCACTTGGGGATCTTCTAACAAATCAACATCTGTGATCGCTTCAATATCAATGGTATCTGGTATTGCTGCACTAGAGGAGGGGATATGCCTATTGAAGGATTCCAATGATCTGTGCCATCACTAGTTATGTCCTCAAACATAATGCTCAAGTTTTCTTCATTGTGCAGTCCACACTTTTGGAACTTGCCGCAACCTGGAAGGTCCTACAATACATTGCAAACAAATATTAGCAATAACAAAAGTTATACCACTTTATTAAAAATAAATGCAATCCATAAACATGACAACTCACAATTTTTGCTTTCTTCCACCACTCCTTATCTTGTTTGACAGTGTTGAGAACAAAGTCCCATCCCCCTCCGGTCTCCTTTAGCTTGAGCTTCTTGAATAAAGTGTATTCTGCTTTCAGCTTGTCCCATTTGTTTTTCATTTGGTGGCTCGTGTAGTCCAATCCGGTTCTGACTTTGATTTGCAATGCCACTTCATCGAATGCACTAGGGGTCAAGATTTTGTTTGGCCTATTTCTAGCCCGCACTTGCGTGACCATCAAGTTGGTAATGATCCTAGTGTTCTCTTCATCCCACTCGGCGGTCATGCTCGAAGACATGCTCTGAACTTGACTATAAAAAATATGTGACTGCTTAACTATAAAAAAACATGTACAAGTGATGTTGCTAGCATTATGTACTAGCAAGAAAATGCAATCAAGATATATAGCAGTAGAACATGCACTCGTCAATCAACTTGTAGCAATATGCATGTCTTTTCTGAACATATAGGAGCAGAGCATGTACTGAACATATAGCAGCATAGCATATACTGAACATATACATCTCTTTTCTGAACATATAGCACCAGAGCATATAGTAGCAGAGCATGTACTATAACATCTACATCTCTTTTCTGAATATAGCAGCAGAGCATATAGCAGCAAAGCATGTTCTGTATCTCTTTTCTGAACATATAGCAGCAGAGCATATAACAACAGAGCCTAAACATGTACAGGAAGAGGTGGTCGGACAGCAAAGAGGGCATCACCTTCAAAAAATCGGAAGAGGTGGTCGGGGAGGCATAGAATCGACATAGCCGCCGGGTTCTTCGGCGGAAGACGGCGAGCAGGACGGGGATGACTTGTCGGGGATGGAGGAGCCGGTCGGTGACGGAGGCAGACGAGGGCGGGGATGGGTGGTCGAGGACGGAGGAGACGGTCCGCGACGGCGATGGACGAGGGCGAGCAGGGCGAGGATGGCTTCAAAGCATGGACGAGCGGCGGCCGCCGGCGCTGAAGGTGCAGCCCGCCATGGCTGCTGTGTGCGGCGGCTAGGGTTGCGGGAAGGGGAAAGAGGAGTTGTGCGTCTGGTGGAGTTGCCTCGAGGGAACGGTCAATCGATCACTTGGCGATCGCACTCTTCCGTAATTCTTTACGAATCCAGCTTCTCAATTTCCTCGGAGCCAGGTTTTTCCAGCTCCGCGACTCCGTCAAATTTGTACGCAGGTTCGAGCCAGCTTCTTGGTCCAATAACCAGGAGTGGAACCGTTCGGCTGGAATCCGAGTCTGGATTCGAGGATTTCAGAAGCGAGAGAGCTCCCGAACATGCCCTAGGTCTCTAATATTGTAGCGACCTGACCCGAATGGATCAAGTCTCTATGCTTAAGTGTCATCCCTGGATCAGTATGCTGACACACACAGTACTCGAGGATTTATAACAGAGGTAAATCACATGTATAAAATAACGTAAATACTATTACCTTGATCCAAATAGCGGAAGTAACAAGGTTGTGGATTCCCATCAACACCAACGGCAAAGTTGAGTGTAGAAATCATAACCCTAATGTATCACTTACTCGTCGTAAGAAATCTTGCAACATGAGATGTTGCAGCCACAAAGGGTCAGTACATTGAATGTACTGGCAAATTCACACCATAGAGAGAAATGATGAACAATGGCTATCACTACATGCATATTTGGCTGGTGGAAAAGCTCTATGCTTATAGTTTTTGCGAAAAGCCAATTTTTCCCTACTACGAAGGAATAAATTTTATTTAACTATCATGGTGGTTGTTGAACATTGAGAATGGTTGACAGCATTCTCAATCCCAATTAAATAACATCATTAAACCCAACAAACTTAATTTAAAGTAACGTGATGAGATTTACATGATAATCCAGGTACTAGATACTCAAGTTGTCCATAACCGGGGACACGGCTAATCATGATTAGTTTATACACTCTGTAGAGGTTTGCGCACTTTTCCCCACAAGACTCAATCGCCTCCGTTTGGTTTCTCGCACTACATGGTGTTTCAGAAACGGATGACCAAGACATAGTCTTTCAGAAGCGCTAGCACCTTACGATCGGGTAGACCGTACCACCTACATCCCCTACATCTGCTAGTCTACCACTGTAAGAGTTCGCATGACTTAATCAACTATGCTAGAGCCCATAATAGCTTGTGGCTGCACACGGAAGTTTCTAGCATGAAAAATCTCATGATCCCTTTGAGCCTGGGTGGCGGTCCATAAAAAAACAGGCAATCCTGATCTACCCAGGTGCCTAGATAGGCAATCCTGGAATAACCAGGTGCCTCAATCCACCCAGATGTGTGTTTAAGTTGCCACCTTAAGTAAACCATTAATTAACAATCTCACATCTGTCATGGATACTCTCAAAATCCAATCCACGTCTACGAGCATAGCATGGCGAAGTAAGCATAACGTAATAGTGACTCCCAAGGGTTTGATAATAAGCAGGTAATAGGTACTACCTCAACTACTTCCCATCCCACAGTTTAATTAGATCCTAATCATGCAATGTTTGAGGTTTGATCTAATGCAATGAAAACTGGGTATGAAGGGGATATGATCAAAGTGTGAACTTGCCTGCAATGTTGATGAAGATGATTCGCACTCAAAACTCTTGATATCTCTACTCGGCACACTCCGGTCAATCTATCGTAAGCAAGCAATAGTAACCACACATAAGCAATCACTCAAAAGGTTAGAGAGAACAAAGAAAACAATTCGGAAAACGTTAAAACCAAGCAAATAACTTTTGCAACATAAAACAATTTCTAACAGTACCAAAATTATATGAATTTGGCCTTATTAGAAAGTTTAGGTCAAGAGCTTCGATTTGCAAAAAGAATCAACTCAAACGGAGTTACGAAACTCAAGTTATGATCAAACGAAGTTTGAATTCAAATCAGATCTAATTCAAATTTTAAACTCTTCAAAAACATGTTTGAGTGATATTAATGGATAGAGGAGATCATAACGAAGACGTGAGTGTTGGTTTCGTTGGATTTGGATAAACGAGTAAAAAGTAATGATCGTTTGAAGTTCAGGGACTAAACTATAAATAAAATCATCATAGATAGGTCCCTGGCCGAAAAACTAAAATAAAAAGAAAAATCCTATCGAACGAATGTTCGCTAAACAGATCTACAGAAAGAAAACGTTCACTAAAACTAACTAAACAGAAAACGTTCGTTAAGTAATAAACCTAAAAAAACAAACCAAGGGGTTTTTTTCTCTTCAGAAAACCGAACAAAAAGGAAAACTGAGAAAACCGGGCGGCGGTTATACCGGTTCGGCAGCGGTCTACGGCGAAAAACCGGCAGCGGGGCGGATACGGCCGGCGGCGAACTTCGGCGCGGGCGTCGGGGCGGCGGCGACGTCCGGCGAGGCAGCAGGCGACGGCAGGCGGCGGGGTGCGGCGTGGCGCGGCAGGCAGCGGCGTGGCGGCGCTAGCAGGCGGCGGCGCAGGTGAGGCAGCGGGCGGCGGCACCGGCGAGTAGCGGCGCGGTGGCGACGGGATGCGGGAGGCGGCGATGCGGCAAGGAGGAGAGGAACGGGGCCCGGGGCCTCGGGGTTTATAGGGGAGGGGAGGAGGACTTGGAGAATGGGGCGAGGGGAGTCCGGGGCGGACACGAACACTGACGCCGACGCTCGGGAGGCGTGCGGCGGCCGGTCTCCTATGCGAGGAAGGAGATGGCGCGGTCGGGTGGGCTGCGCGCTGGGCTGGGCCTAGCGGGAGAGCTGGGCCGGCCCAGTCGGCGGGAGTTCTCTTTTTTTTTAAGATTTTCCAGACAACAGAAAATAAAATAAAACAAAATAAAAAAAATTATATAGGCATGTAATATATCAAAATTTTCAGAAAAAGATTTTCTATGACTTGAACATTTTTCTAGCATTAAATAAAACACACACAAATTCTGATAATTCAAAGAGTGCTACTGGTCTAATAAAATCCAACAAAAATCATTTTAAAAATACCGAAATGATTTCAAATTAATTTTTCTCCAATTTTCTATTGTATGGAATCATGTTACCCTATTTTCCATATATTATATTTTTGGAGAAAAATAATTTGAATAAAACTCAAATAACTCCAAATTGAAAATAAATTCAAAAGAACTTTGAATTTAATTCTTTGAAACTCCCAACTCATATTTCATATAATTTGAAGAAGTCATTTTATCTTCTCTCATGAAAATCATTGAGCTGCATGAAGTTTATGAATTGAAATATTCTCAAATAAAATTCAAATATTTTCAACACCCCTTGTCATTTAAATAAATGGAAGAAGTCATGTCATCTTCTCTCCCGGGTTTCGTGGTGAAAAGAGTTTGAATTCACGGAGATCAGAAAGCAAATATGAAAGTTTGGGAAAGTCCTTTTATTCCCTCTCATTTAACTTTCAAAAAGTTTCGAATTCACTCACTTTCAGACAATCAATCAAACAATCAATCAAATCTATCTATTTATTATAACATTCCAAAATTTAGAATTTTGGGATGTTACAAACCTACCACCCTTAAAATGAATCTCGTCCTCGAGATTCGGAGATGCTAGAAAGAAAAAGGTTAGGGTTTGGGGTCTTCTCAAAATCCATCGGTCGTCTCTGGGGTCTCGGGTGCTACCACCCTTAGAAGCATGGTTATGGTTCCCTCATAACTCATATACTTCATCCATATTGTTAACAGTGTCGGTCTTCTTAGATCTTCAGGATAATTCCTTATCCGGGCTCTTCCGGTAATAGCATAACCTTTTACTCAATTCTTTTGTCCTTTCATCTTGGTAAGGTTATTCCGAGACTGGGTCTCTTTACCTGACGGGTCTGGCGCCAAAACTAAACCACTATCGATATCTCATGGTGGTCGACAATTTATGGTTTCTCCTGCAGGAAATGGGTCTAGGTTGATCCTCACCGTATAACCTACGGTTGGCAAAAGGTGCCTTGTACAAGGGAAAATTTTCTTATACCATCCTAAGGTTTAAACAAGGTTTAATATCGTCGTCTCTCTGCTATAGGTAAGTCACTCAGATTTACCATCCCATATAGCAAGGCGAATAATAAGAGTAAGTCGGTATGGTGATCAATCCATCCCACACCCAAATCATTACCATGTATACAGTTTAGCGAATCTCGCATACTAACACTTGGTCATCCTCGCAAGCATTGCAGAATTTCTCTTGTCGATGAATGAAGTTCGGATGTATCCATAGATTCTGCAAGCCAGACAAGCATCTATCGTTCCTTCACAACTCTCAGGTTTTTGCATTACTCCTATAAAATCGTTTATCGATAAAATCGTAACTTCTTCCAGGGTTTTTTTTCTTCAGCAAGAATGTGCTTACTTCTTGGCAGGTCCTGGGGCCTGTGGGTTATGGCCCATCTCATCACTTGTAGTCCTTGAACTTATCATCGGGCAACTGATCATTATTCCAACTTCCAACTTCCTAGTATTCTTAAATCCATCCAATTGTATTGTCTTCCTTCCTTCTATTGGCACCAAACTAGGACATGATTACTCAGACTCATCATGGAGTTTCCATTGATCCATATTTCCAACATCACACCTCCTTTATATCCAATTGTAATTCATCTCTTCATCCTCGTGGGGTAACCCTCATACCGAGATTAAAACTTATACTTATGAAGTCCATATTCCACTTCGTGGAACATCATTATCCTTTCCGGGGTCAAGCGTCCTTACAGGGAATATTAGCCATCTCTGCATGGCACTTCTTCAACTGGGAAACGTGAAACACATCTTGAACTCCTGACAGTCCTTCGGGTGACTCCAACTTGTTGGCCACTTCTCCCATATGCTCCAAAACTCGGTACGGTCCTACAAATCTCGGGGCTAACTTTTCCTTAACTCCAAATCGTTTAACTCCCCGCAGAGGGAACACACGAAGACATGCTCTGTCTCCAATTTCATAGACTACCTCCTTGAGTTTTTGAGTCTACATAACTCTTCTGCCTGGACTGAGCTACCTTCAGTCTATCTCGAATAAACTTAACATTCTCTTCTGACTCCTTGATCACATTTGGTCCAAACAACTGACGATCTCCAACTTCATCCCACATACTCTTGGGGCATCACACATATCGAGACAAAACTCGTATTCATTTTGTCCGAAATTCACTCAGTAGAGTATCCTTATCTTTTCCAGGGGTCAAGGGTTCTTACAGGGTACTACCACCCTTAAAATGCACAAATCTTCCATAGACCATATTTCTCATATCCTTAGAATGGCCAAAATTCTTCTTCATAGAGTAACAACTCATAAAATCCATATCAGTACCAACGATGCTACTTTATTCATTCTCAAATGATTACAATCTCTCGCTTCTCCATTACATGTCTCAACTCAACACCTCAATATAAAAGAAAAATGTTCTCATTTCTACTACTCCATTTCTTTTGTTGCAAACTCAACTATCTAGCACAAGTTTCCTTCTCCTTAGGGCATTCTCTGGCAAAGTGCCCTGCTCCATTACAACTAAAACATATTACTTCTGACAAGTCTCGAGGTTTCCTTTTTGGGCAACTGTTGAGGTAGTGCCCTGACTCCTTGCGCCTGTAACAGGTGATATGACTCAGATCCTTCCTGGAATCCACTCTGCTTCTCTTCCTGGATCTTTCCATGCCAATCATGGCTTCTATTTCTTGTGGGTCATATTCTACTTCCTCTGTCGGGAATTCTACTAGATCCCCATTCATACAATTCTGGGAGATGTGTCCTTCTTCTCCACATGAATGGCAAGACTTAGTGCAGGGTTTACTCGGGTCTTCTTTAGATGTGTCCTCCATCTCTTCCTTCATCACGGGTTCTTCTAAAATTTCCATGAGGGCTCCTTTCATTACTTCTTTCTTCTGCTGGATGGTTCGTTGTACCATAGGGTAAATGTGACACTGAGCAGGATAGTGGGTAGTCCCTTCACACAAGAAACAAGTAATCTGCCTAGTTGGGCATTCTTCAACTGGGTGACTTCCTTCACAATTAGGGCACTCATCCTTGTGTTCTTTATGGGTGTGTCCTATTTCTCCACAAATCTTGCATGCACAAGGTTTCTTCATATCCTTTCCATAAGGCTTCAACTTCTGGGACACAAGCCGAGACTTTGACAAAGTCAACTTAAATTCTTTCCAAGTGGTTACTCCTTGCCATCCATTGATGGTTTGGTACATTCTCCACCAAGTAGCAGCACCTCTTTCAAAGCACTGAAGAGCATGCTGGGTCATATCATGTCCAACTATAGGGTTATTCTCCATGTGATCCTCCATGTTCTGAATCCATTGGTCCGTCTCCAATTGACTCATCGGTCCAGAAAATATAAGCTCGTCTTCATTCATCCTCTATTGGGTCCATGGGTTTGGGGTGAGATAAGAGAGATAGAGAGGGATACAAACAATACAAACAATAGTTTTGAAAAGACAGATTTTATTTGTGGCCGTTGGGGAAAACATCAAACAAATGACAGCTCACAAACGTCGCATCTAACATAGGTGTAATTGTCAGGACCCCGATTCCAAGCCACATCGATCTAGCCGGTAACACCTCATATCACTTTGCGGCCTCACGCACGGTATTCCACGGGTGTCGCCTTACCATGGCCCGGGACCGTTTGCGCATTTTGGCTCGCGTATATGATAGTGTCGCTAGCATCCATATGACAGAGAACCCGGGCTGACATGGCTAGTCGTGAACCCAAAGCGGCACAGACCTATGGAGACAGGCATACATGTGTAACACCCTCGATGCGACTATATCTCCCACGTGTCGAGGCACGACTTAGAGGCATAATCGCATGGAAGGCATATGTCGCAAGTTAGGCAATCTTCACAACATCCCATGTAATGTAAATAACAAAGGGGAGATAACAATAGTTGGCTTACACTCGCCACGTCAATCAAGTACGTAAATAACATTACATCATCCAAACACTCATGGCCTGACTACGGCGCCCAAAATAAAAGATAACCCAACATGCGACACGGTCCCAATCACCCCCAACTAGGCACCACTACTGATCATCGGGAAAGGAAACATAGTAACGTTGAGAGTCTTCATCGAACTCCCACTTGAGCTCATACGCGTCTCTTGGAGCGGAATCATCAGGCCCTGCATCTGGTGTAATAGTAATCTGTGAGCCACAGGGACTCAGCAATCTCGCACCCTCGCAATCAAGACTATTTAAGCTTATAGGTAAGGCAAGGTAAAAATATGTGGAGCTGCAGCAAGCGACTAGCAAGTATGGTGGCTAACTTATTCGCAAAAGAGAGCGAGAAGAGGAGGCAAAGCACGAGCGAGAAGCTAGAGAGCAACCTGCGCAAACATTACTCCAACCCCGTGTCCACTTCCCGGACTCCGCCGAGAAGAGGACATCACGGTAACACACTCGGTTGATTCATTTTAATTAATTTAAGGTTCAAGTTATCTACAACCGGACATTAACAAATTCCCATCTGCCCATAACCGCGGGCACGGCTTTCGAAAGTTCAAATCCCTGCAGGGGAGTCCCAACTTAGCCCATGACAAGCTCTCACGGTCAACGAAGGAATAGACCTCCTTCCAAGACGTTCCGGTCAGACTCGGCATCTCGGTTACTCAAGACACTTCGACAGGTTAAAACAAGACCAGCAACACCGCCCGAATGTGCCGACAAATCCCGATAGGATCTGCACATATCTCATTCTTAGGGCACACTCAGATAGGTCAAGCTACGAGTAAAACCAACCCTCAAGTTTCCCCGAGGTGGCCCCGCAGGGTGCCCGGTTCGGACCAACACTCAGAGGGAGCACTGGCTCAGGGGGGGGGTTAAAATAAGATGACCCTTGGGCTCCGGTAACCCAAGGGAAAATAAGGCTAGGTGGCGAATGGTAAAACCAAGGTTGGGCATTGCTGGAAAAACTTTAATCAAGGCGAACTATCAAGGGGTTCCCATTATAACCCAACCGCGTAAGGAATGCAAAATCCAGGAACATAACACCGATATGACGGAAACTAGGGCGGCAAGAGTGGAACAAAACACTAGGCGAGAGGCCGAGCCTTCCATCCTTTACCAAGTATATAGATGCATTAAGATAACAAGATAATATAATGATATCCCAACAAGTAAAATAAATGTTCCAACAAGGAACGGCTTCCGATCTTCACCTGCAACTAGCAACGCTATAAGAGGGGCTGAGCAAAGCGGTAACATAGTCAATCAACGGTTTGCTAGGACAATGGTGGGTTAGAGGTTTGACATGGCAATTTGGGAGGCTTGAAAGTAAGTGGTAGGCATCGTAGCATTGGCATAGCAAAAGAGCGAGCAAACTAGCATAGCAAAGATAGTAGTGATTTCGAGGGTATGATCATCTTGCCTGCACAGTTGTCAGAGTTGACTGGATCCTCGAAAGCAAACTCAACGGGCTCCTCGTTAGTGAACTCGTCTCCCAGCTCTACCCAAACAAGACAAACAAGCAACAAGGATACAATCAACCACGTGCAAGACCAAGCAATATGATGCAATGATGATATGCTATGCGGAATACGATGCGGGATGCAAAATACAAGATATGACAGGAAATGCAAGAACCTGGCCTCAACTTGGAAATCCAAGTGTGCCACTAGAAAGATGAGATGAAATCGCTTGAAAACGATATAAAGAACGCCGGAATCGGAGTTACGGTTTGGAAATGGCAAGCGATTCAAATATGACACCGGTCTGCGATTTACAGCAAGTAGCCAACTAAATGCAATGAGATAAACATGCTACAGCAACCAAACATGACAACAAAATACATGGCAGGGATGCACACAAGATGTTTAACAAAAGTCTAGCACTGAGCTACGGCCAATTCATCCATAAACAGGTTCAAACAAGCATGGAAAAAATGCATATGGAAAACAGATCTCAGACTTGGTGAAATTAACACTTGTCTGGAATTTCAGATCAGGTAGCCCTCTTCGGAGCAACAAAACTACATGCTAAAGGACCTGAACATGGCAAAGTAAGGCATAGCCTGCAGCTACTCAAAGAGTTTAACAAAAGTCCCTTAGTGACCTTGAGCCAAAAGGGATCAGAAAATACAATTGCAAGCATGTGAACATAGCAAAAACATAATGAGTTTTCAGACTTGGTGAAAACTGACACATGCTGAAATATAACTCAAGTAGGCATGTTTACGAGCTCGATGCACTCACTACCGAGCAATTCATGGCAAGACAAGCATACATCCATCAAGAAGGCACAAAATGCAAGCTAGACATGGCAAGAACAATAGCATAGCATGCACGGATCAACTACAACATCATCGGCAAAATTGCAAACAAGTTGACAATCTGCCCAGATTCACAAAGTAGGAAAAGTAGAGCTCGATTGACTCAAGCTAGGGTGCTCCATAATTGCAAAAAAAGACATGGATGGATAGAGCACTACAATATTAACAAAACATCCTTACTAATCATCCTCAAAAGAGGCACGGATCACTAGGAAACAACATGAACATATGGCATCATGAGATAAACAGATCAAGGACTTAGTGGAAATGCTAAGTCCCTGAAAACAGAATTAGCAAGTGCACCACTTTGCAAGCTTGCACAAGTCACCACACACATCACAAAAATACATGGGTTGCACCTATGGAAAGATGACAAAACCCTTAACAAAACACATGTAGAGCATCAGGGCATATCATGCACACAATAATCATGGCAAAAATGACAAAAAGCTAAACGGAGTAGCAGATCTGACAATTAATCTCAAGTAGGCCTCTTCTAACAGCATTTCGGGCATCAAGATGAACTCAAATGAAAATGATGCAATGGAATGAAATGATGTACTCTCTGAGGCGAACATTTTGACATGCTATATGCATGAATCGGAGCTACGGATGCAAAGTTACGGAGCTACGAACATGAGCACTTGGACTAAGAATTTCGGGACTTAGGGGAAAAATCAACCTCTCCGGGACAGATCTAGGGTTTGCACGGAAACCGAGGCGCGGCCAGATCTCGCCGGAACAGTGCTCGCCGGCTCGGAGCTCATCGGAGTCGATGAGGAGGGCGGCGGAGGGCGGCGGGGTCGGATCCCGGCGAGAGGAGGGCAGGGCGGCGACGGCGGTCGCCGGACTTGGCGGCGGCGGTGGCTGACGGCGAAGCGGCGGTGGCTGACGGCGAAGCGGCGGCCGGGCTGCGGCAATCCGGGCGGTGGCGGCGCCGACCGGAGAAGGAGGCGAGGCGGCGCCGGCCTGCCGCGGCCGGGGAAGACGGAGGCACGGGCGGCGGCGCAATCCGGGCGGCGGGGCTCGGCGATGCGGGCCTCGGGGTCGGCCACGGGCTGGCGGGCCCGCGCGGGTGTGGCTGCGGTGATGTGGTCCGGGGCGCCCACGTGGCGGCTCCCGGTTGGCGGAGGCGGATCCGGACGTTGTCCGGCCTGTGCGGACACGTCCGGCGGCGGCGGAGATGGTTTTTTTAGGGTTTGAGGACGAGGGGATCCGGATTTTTTGGGGAGGGGGTATAAATAGGCATAGGAGGAGCTAGGAGAGTCCAAATGAGGTGCGGTTTTCGGCCACGCGATCGTGATTGAACGCTCTAGATGATGGAGCAGAGTTTGGTGGGTTTTGGGCTAAATTGGAGGGGTGTTGGGCTGCAACACACACGAGGCCTTTTCGGTCCCTCGGTTAACCGTTGGAGTATCAAACGAAGTCCAAATCATACGAAACTTGACAGGCGGTCTACCGGTAGTAAACCAAGGCCGCTTGGCAAGTATCGGTCCAATCCATAAATGTTTAATCCCCACACACGAAAGAAAGGTAGAAATGACCATCGGAGGAGAACGAAGCGCTGGAATACAAAACGGACAACGGGGAAAATGCTCGAATGCATGAGACGAACACATATGCAAATGCAATGCACATGATGACATGATATGAGATGCATGACAGCGATAACAACACACGGAGACAAAGACCCGAACCCGAGGAAATAAAATATCTTAACGCCGGAAATGGCAATAGTTGGATTAGAAATTGGGAAAGTTACATCCGGGGTGTTACAACACTGCACCACTACGAAAGGATCTCGTCCCGAGATCTAGGACTAAAAGAACGCCGGGTACTCAGAACGGAGGTGATCCTCGCGTTCCCAGGTAGCTTCACGGTCGGAATGGTGTGACCACTTGACTTTGAGAAATTTGATTGACTTGTTGCGAGTCTTGCGTTCAGTCTTTTCAAGAATAGCAACTGGGTGCTCACGATAGGAGAGATCTTCTTGGAGCTTAATGTCCTCGAAGTTGACGGTGCAGTCAGGAGTCTTGAAGCACTTTCAAAGTGAGAGACATGGAACACGTCATGAACATTTGCAAAGTTTGACGGAAGCTCGAGTTGATAGGCGAGGTCGCCTCTCTTGCTGACAATCTTGAAAGGTCCCACGTATCTGGGGGCAAGCTTCCCTTTGATACCGAAGCGACGAGTACCTTTCATAGGAGAGACGCGGAGGTAAACATGATCTCCGATCTCGAAAGCCAAATCACGGTGCTTACTATCATAGTAGCTCTTCTGGCGGGATTGGGCTGCTTTGAGGTTATCTCAAATGACTTTGCACATTTCTTCTGCCTCTGTGATTAAGTCATTACCCAAAAGCTGACGTTCACCGGTTTCAGACCAGTTGAGAGGGGTACGGCACTTCCTGCCATACAGAATTTCAAATGGGGCCTTGCCCGAACTTGCTTTAAAACTGTTGTTGTAGGAGAATTCAGCATAAGGAAGACAATCCTCCCACTTCATGCCGAAGGAGATCACACAAGCCCTGAGCATATCTTCAAGAATCTGGTTGACACGCTCGACTTGACCACTAGTTTGAGGATGGAAAGCTGTGCTGAAGCGGATGTTGGTGCCCATGGCCTTCTGAAAAGAATCCCAAAACTTGGATGTAAAAATGCTGTCACGGACTTAAGAGATCACTTGTGGAATACCGTGCAGAGACACAATTCGAGAGGTATAGAGTTCCGCCAATTGAGCTGCAGTGATCGACTCTTTGACAAGCAGAAAGTGAGCCACTTTGGTGAGTTTGTCGATGACAACGAATATAGTATCATTGCCACGCTTGGACTTTGGGAACCCAGTCACGAAGTCCATCTCAATGTGGTCAAACTTCCATTCTGGAATGGCAAGAGGTTGGAGGAGACCTGTTAGCCTTTGGTGTTCTGCCTTCACTCTTCTGCAAACATCACATTCATTCACGAATTGAGCAATCTCTCGCTTCATTCGAGTCCACCAATAAGCCTACTTAAGATCCTGATACATCTTCGTGCTCCCAGGGTGGATGGAGAGGAGAGAATTGTGAGCCTCGTTCATGATCACTTTACACCTTTGGGTACAACAATACGATCCTCGAAGAAGAGAGTATCCTTGTCATCAAGGCGGTAGCACTTGTACTTGGGTTGACTCTTGGCAATGCCAATCTTCACCTTTTTCACCATAGCATCAAGAAGCTGGGCTTGGCGAATCTGGTCTTCTAAGGTAGGAGAGACTAGAAGGTTGGTGAGGAAACCTTGAGGAACAACTTGCAGATTAAGTTTGCGGAAAGCTTCACAAAGCTCAGGTTGATAAGGCTTAAGAATCAGACTGTTGCAGTAAGCTTTCCTGCTCAATGTGTCAGCAATCACATTGCCCTTGCCTGGAGTATACTCGATACTCGGATTATACTCTTGAATCATTTCGACCCATCGAGTTTGCCTGACGTTGAGATTAGGCTGAGTGAAGATGTACTTGAGACTCTTGTGATCAGTGAAAATGTCCACTTTTCTTCCCAATAGAAGATGTCTCCAAGTCAAAAGAGCATGCACAACTGCCGCCAACTCGAGATCATGAGTGGGGTAGTTCTTCTCATTAGGCTTCAACTGGCGAGAGGTATAAGCAACCACTTTCTTCTCTTGCATCAATACTGCGCCAAGACCTTGGAGAGAGGCATCACAAAAGACCTCGTACGGCTTGGATTCATCAGGTGGAGTCAGAACTAGAGCAGTGATCAATTTCTCTTTCAAAGTGTTGAAAGCAATATCACACTCCCGAGACCAAACGTACTTGACGTGCTTCTGGATAAGATTTGAGAGAGGCTTCGCGATCTTAGAAAAGTTTTCAACGAATCTTCGGCAATAGCTTGCGAGACCGAGGAAGCTGCGGAGTTGCTTCACGTTCTGAGGAGGTTCCCAATTCACAATTGTAGACACCTTCTCAGGATTCACGGCAATGCCCTTGGCAGAGATGATATGACCAAGATAAAGAACCTCATCGAGCCAAAATTCGCACTTGGAGAACTTGGCATAGAACTGATGTTCTCTGAGCTTATCAAGAACCAAACGCAAATGCTTGGCATGATCTTCCTTGTTCTTCGAGAAAACCAGAATGTCGTCGAGATAGACCAAAACGAAGTCATTGGTGTAGGCGTTGAAGATGAAGTTCATCATGCGAGAGAACGTCGGAGGAGCGTTAACGAGGCCAAAAGACATGACAGTGTATTCATAAGAACCAAAGCTTGTCCTAAAAGCCGTCTTGGGAATATCTTGTTCACGGATTCGAATCTGATGATAACCCATACGGAGATCAAGCTTGGAGAATACTCGAGCACCTTTGAGTTGTTCGAACAACTCATTGATGTTGGGAAGTGGGTATTTGTTCTTGATGGTCTTCTTGTTCACTAGACGGTAATCAACACAAAGTCGGTCCGTTCCATCCTTCTTCTTCACAAAAAGAACACCACAACCCCACGGAGAAGAACTAGGCCGGATAAGACCCATTTTCTCTTGAATATCGAGTTGCTTCTTCAGCTCCTTCAACTCTTCAGGTCCGAGCTTGTAAGGACGTTTGCACACAGGTTCCGTGCCAGGCTCAAGATCAATAACGAATTCAACTGGACAGTGCAGAGGCATTCCTGGAAGCTCTTCTGGAAAGACATCTTGATATTCGCAAATGACTGGAATTTGAGAGATAGCATCCAATTCACCCCTTTCATTGAGAGAAAACAGACGGATGGTATTATCCCGAGCGGCAAAGACAATTACATCCTCAGACGAGTGAGTCAATTGAATCTGCCTGGCAGCACAATCAAGATGCGCCTTGTGCTTAGAAAGCCAATCCATTCCGAGAATAAGATCAATATCCGAGTTACCAAGAACAATTGGGGAAGAAAGGAACTTGTAGTCACCCAATGTGATAGTAACCTCCGGGACGCAGGTGTTAGCTGTCATCTGCTTGCCCGGTGACACAATTTGCAAGGAACTTTGCAGATACTGATAATCACACTCATACTTTGATGCAAAAGGTTTGGAAATGAAGCAATGCGATGCACCCGTGTCAAAAAGAACTTTTGCAGGAATATCATTAACAGGAAGGTTACCCATGATGACATCTGATGAATCCTCTGCCTGAGCTGCATTCACCATATTGACCTTGGCGAACTTGGGGTTATGCTTGACCACAGCTGTACTTGCCGATATCACAGGAGGAGGAGGAGGAAGACGCCTCTGGTTGAAACACTTGTTGGCATAGTGACCCTTCTGTTGGCACTTGTTGCACGTGACCTCTGAAAGCGGACGGTGATACAGAGCACTCGATCTTGGAGATTGAGACGAAGTCTTGTTCTGAAAGCCAGGGTTGGGTGGGTGGGAAGAACCACTCCCACCTTTGCTCTTCTGCTGATACGGCTGACGGAACGGAGGAGGAGGAAGCCAATACTTCTGCTGCTTGGCCACTTGAGTAGAGGAAGAAGGAGTAACATCTCTGACTCGCTTCTTGGAAGCATCACACCTCAACTAAGCAGCCTCTTGCTTCAGTGCCATGTTGTAGAACTCATCGTATCTCAAGGGCTCAAAGAGAACAAGAGCTAGTTGAATTTCTTCTCTGAGACCACCCCTGAACTGATATATCATGCTCTTCTCATCAGGCACGTCCTGCTTGGCAAAGAGGGCGAGCTTCTGGAACAACTTGTTGTAGTCATAGACAGACAAAGAGCCTTGCTTCAGATTGCGGAATTCCTCACGCTTGCTTTCAACCATGCTTTGAGGAATATGATGAGCTCTGAAATCTCGACGGAAATCATCCCAAGTGATAACACGTCCACCTCTGGAGTCCTTGTACTGCTGGAACCATTCTGCAGCTTGATCTTTGAGTTGGAAGGAAGCGAACTTGACAAAGTCCTCAGGCCTGACGTTACTGCACTCGAAATGCTTGCACACATCCACAAGCCAATCATCAGCATCGGTTGCCTCAACACAATTGCTGAAAGTCTTTGGCCCGTTAGCAAGGAACTGGTTGAGTGTAGCAAAGTGACTCTGATTGCTGCCTTGATTCCCTTGGTTGCCTTGATTGCGCTCTTGAAGAATTTGCATGATCAACTGTGTGTTTGCATTGGTTGCGGCCATCACAGCTTGCCATGCCTCCGGAGGAGGTGGAGGTGGTGGAAGATCAGGATTCGGAGTCGTGCGTGTTGGAGGAGCCATCCTGAAGAGGTTGACCACCATTAGCACATTGATAGACAATATTGAAGTTGAATCCAACGGAATGAAAATTGCAACATATAGTCTTCACATCCGAACAAAAAGAACGAATGCATTCCTCTTGAAATGGTCACATATCCATAAATTGAGAAGCCACGTAGAATTAAGGTAGAGAAATAAATCAACAAGGTATGGATCAAGAACGAATAATCGGTAAGAAATCCCAATCTCAAACCAATATCCGTGGAAGAAGAACTAGAGCTACTAGAATTCCCACCTATGAAACTCCCGAACCTTTCCGGTTATGCAATCAGGTGTTGGGGATACAGGGGAAGCATAATATCTCACCCAAACTAGCAAATCCTACATCCAG
Organism: Triticum aestivum; assembly: GCF_018294505.1. Taxonomy (NCBI): domain Eukaryota; kingdom Viridiplantae; phylum Streptophyta; class Magnoliopsida; order Poales; family Poaceae; genus Triticum; species Triticum aestivum. The sequence continues at coordinate 664,427,300 of NC_057812.1, forward strand.
CTGTATCCATCCTTCAACACATAACCAAGAAACCTTCAGAAACCATCTACCTCAACCTTCGAAAAGCATCCGTTATACAAGTTATGGCGATACTCCCGAACTCCCGCCCCAGTACTGGGTGGCGTCGAGGTTATCTCACCAACGAACTGCATAAAAGAGATTTTCGATGTCGGCGTACTAAACTCAGGTATTCCAGAACTGCAACGATAAAATTATGATGACAACACCTCAGAGCTCAACTCCCCGGGACACTTCCACTAAACCCCTGACAGGAGGCACCAAGACAATGTTCTCATCATAAAACCATCGGAACGATTCCAAGATACCCGCGTGATCCTAAATTTTTTTTAGTGAAATTTGAGAAGAGAAGAATCAAAACTCTACGTCAGGATGCCTTACCAGAGCGATGAGGAGACTGGGAAGTAAAAAGAATTCCTAAACTCTCCGATATATAGTTCCTAAAGACTCAAAACATTTTTCTAAACACAACTCGGCTGCTAATAACGATCAAGCAATGGGGCTCCTAAGGTCGGGGAAGGCTCTGATACCAACTTGTAACACCCTCGATGCGACTATATCTCCTACGTGTCGAGGCACGACTTAGAGGCATAATCGCATGGAAGGCATATGTCGCAAGTTAGGCAATCTTCACAACATCCCATGTAATGTAAATAACAAAGGGGAGATAACAATAGTTGGCTTACACTCGCCATGTCAATCAAGTACATAAATAACATTACATCATCCAAACACTCATGGCCCGACTACGGCGCCCAAAATAAAAGATAACCCAACATGCGACACGGTCCCAATCACCCCCAACTGGGCACCACTACTGATCATGGGAAAGGAAACATAGTAACGTTGAGAGTCTTCATCGAACTCCCACTTGAGCTCATACGCGTCTCTTGGAGCGGAATCATCAGGCCCTGCATCTGGTGTAATAGTAATATGTGAGCCACAGGGACTCAGCAATCTCGCACCCTCGCGATCAAGACTATTTAAGCTTATAGGTAAGGCAAGGTAAAAATATGTGGAGCTGCAGCAAGCGACTAGCAAGTATGGTGGCTAACTTATTCGCAGAAGAGAGCGAGAAGAGGAGGCAAAGCACGAGCGAGAAGCTAGAGAGAAACCTGCGCAAACATTACTCCAACCCCGTGTCCACTTCCCGGACTCCGCCGAGAAGAGGCCATCATGGTAACACACTCGGTTGATTCATTTTAATTAATTTAAGGTTCAAGTTATCTACAACCGGACATTAACAAATTCCCATCTGCCCATAACCGCGGGCACGGCTTTTGAAAGTTCAAATCCCTGCAGGGGAGTCCCAACTTAGCCCATGACAAGCTCTCACGGTCAACGAAGGAATAGACCTCCTCCCAAGACGTTCCGATCAGACTCGGCATCTCGGTTACTCAAGACACTTCGACGGGTTAAAACAAGACCAGCAACACCGCCCGAATGTGCCGACAAATCCCGATAGGATCTGCACATATCTCATTCTTAGGGCACACTCAGATAGGTCAAGCTACGAGTAAAACCAACCCTCAAGTTTTCCCGAGGTGGCCCCGCAGGCTGCCCGGTTCGGACCAACACTCAGAGGGAGCACTGGCTCGGGGGGGGTTAAAATAAGATGACCCTTGGGCTCCGGTAACCCAAGGGAAAATAAGGCTAGGTGGCGAATGGTAAAACCAAGGTTGGGCATTGCTGGAAAAGCTTTAATCAAGGCGAACTATCAAGGGGTTCACATTATAACCCAACCGCGTAAGGAATGCAAAATCCAGGAACATAACACCGATATGACGGAAACTAGGGCGGCAAGAGTGGAACAAAACACTAGGCGAGAGGCCGAGCCTTCCATCCTTTACCAAGTATATAGATGCATTAAGATAACAAGATAATATAATGATATCCCAACAAGTAAAATAAATGTTCCAACAAGGAACGGCCTCCGATCTTCACCTGCAACTAGCAAGGCTATAAGAGGGGCTGAGCAAAGCGGTAACATAGTCAATCAACGGTTTGCTAGGACAATGGTGGGTTAGAGGTTTGACATGGCAATTTGGGAGGCTTGAAAGTAAGTGGTAGGTATCGTAGCATTGGCATAGCAAAAGAGCGAGCAAAGTAGCATAGCAAAGATAGTAGTGATTTCGAGGGTATGATCATCTTGCCTGCACATTTGTCACAGTTGACTGGATCCTCGAAAGCAAACTCAACGGGCTCCTCGTTAGTGAACTCGTCTCCCGGCTCTACCCAAACAAGACAAACAAGCAACAAGGATACAATCAACCATGTGCAAGACCAAACAATATGATGCAATGATGATATGCTATGCGGAATGCGATGCGGGATGCAAAATGCAAGATATGATAGGAAATGCAAGAACCTGGCCTCAACTTGGAAATCCAAGTGTGCCACTGGAAAGATGAGATGAAATCGCTTGAAAACGATATAAAGAACGCCGGAATCGGAGTTACGGTTTGGAAATGGCAAGCGATTCAAATATGACACCGGTCTGCGATTTACAGCGAGTAGCCAACTAAATGCAATGAGATGAACATGCTACAGCAACCAAACATGACAACAAAATACATGGCAGGGATGCACACAAGATGCTTAACAAAAGTCTAGCACTGAGCTACGGCCAATTCATCCATAAACAGGTTCAAACAAGCATGGAAAAAATGCATATGGAAAACAGATCTCAGACTCAGTGAAATTAACACTTGTCTGGAATTTCAGATCAGGTAGCCCTCTTCGGAGCAACAAAACTACATGCTATAGGATCTGAACATGGCAAAGTAAGGCATTGCCTAGAGCTACTCAAAGAGCTTAACAAAAGTCCCTTAGTGACCTTGAGCCAAAAGGGATCAGAAAATACAATTGCAAGCATGTGAACATAGCAAAAACATAGTCAGTTTTCAGACTTAGTGAAAACTGACACATGCTGAAATATAACTCAAGTAGGCATGTTTACGATCTCGATGCACTCACTACCGAGCAAGTCATGGCAATACAAGCATACATCCATCAAGAAGGCACAAAATGCAAGCTAGACATGGCAAGAACAATAACATATCATGCACGGATCAACTACAACAACATCGGCAAAATTGCAAACAAGTTGACAATCTGCCCAGATTCACAAAGTAGCAAAAGTAGAGCTCGATTGACTCAATCTAGGGTGCTCCATGATTGCAAACAAAGACATGGATGGATAGAGCACTACAATATTAACAAAACATCCTTACTGATCATCCTCAAAAGAGGCACGGATCACTAGGAAACAATAAGAACATATGGCATCATGAGATAAACAGCTTGCACTAAGTGCACCACTTTGCAAGCTTGCACTAGTCACCACACACATCACCAAAATACATGGGTTGCACCTTTGGAAAGATGACAAAACCCTTAACAAAACACATGTAGAGCATCAGGGCATATCATGCACACAATAATCATGGCAAAAATGACAAAAAGCTAAATGGAGTAGCAGATCTGACAATTAATCTCAAGTAGGCCTCTTCTAACAGCATTTCGGGCATCAATATGAACTCAAATGAAAATGATGTAATGGAATGAAATGATGTACTCTCTGAGGCGAACATTTTGACATGCTATATGCATGAATCGGAGCTACGGATGCAAAGTTATGGAGCTACGAACATGAGCACTTGGACTGAGAATTTTGGGACTTAGGGAAAAAATCAACCTCTCCGGGACAGATCTAGGGTTTGCACGGAAACCGAGGCGCGGCCGGATCTCGCCGGAACAGTGCTCGCCGGCTCGGAGCTCGCAGGAGTCGATGAGGAGGGCGGCGGAGGGCGGCGGGGTCGGCCCGGCGAGAGGAGGGCGGGGTGGCGACGGCGGTCCCCGGACTTGGCGGCGGTGGTGGCTGACGGCGAAGCGGCGGCCGGGATGCGGCAATCCGGGCGGTGGCGGCACCGACCGGAGAAGGAGGTGAGGCGGTGCCGGGCTGCCGCGGCCGGGGAAGACGGAGGCGCGGGCGGCGGCGCAATCCGGGCGGCGGGGCTTGGCGATGCGGGCCTCGGGGGCCGGCCACGGGCTGGCGGGCCCGCGCGGGTGTGGCGGCGGTGATGTGGTCCGGGGCACCCACGTGGCGGCTCCCGGTTGGCGGAGGCGGATCCGGACGTTGTCCGGCCTATGCGGACACGTCCGGCGGCGGCAGAGATGGTTTTTTTAGGGTTTGAGGACGAGGCGATCCGGATTTTTCACGGAGGGGGTATAAATAGGCATAGGAGGAGCTAGGAGAGTCCAAATGAGGTGCGGTTTTCGGCCACGCGATCGTGATCGAACGCTCTAGATGATGGAGCATAGTTTGGTGGGTTTTGGGCCAAATTGAAGGGGTGTTTGGCTGCAACACACACGAGGCCTTTTCGGTCCCTCGGTTAATCGTTGGAGTACCAAACGAAGTCCAAATGATACGAAACTTGACAGGCGGTCTACCAGTAGTAAACCAAGGCCGCTTGGCAAGTCTCGGTCCAATCCGGAAATGTTTAATCCCCACACACGAAAGAAAGGTAGAAATGGCCACCGGAGGAGAACGAAGCGCCGGAATGCAAAACGGACAACGGGGAAAATGCTCGAATGCATGAGACGAACACGTATGCAAATGAAATGCACATGATGACATGATATGAGATGCATGACAGCGATAACAACACATGGAGACAAAGACCCGAACCCGAGGAAATAAAATATCTTAACGCCGGAAACGGCAAGAGTTGGAGTACAAATTGGGAAAGTTACATCCGGGGTGTTACAACATGAATCACATCGAGCATGTCGGTCATCAGCAAGTGAATCCGGGCTGTAGCAGGCTAGGCAGGACTCCGGATGTCACCGCGTGACATTTCCCCGAAGGGACAGACATAGGAACGAAGTGAAACACATGTCGGCCAGTTAAGTGTTCTGAGCAGTAGTGCTGGGCTAGCAGGACTCCGGTGAACCGGGCTGTAGCGGACTACTATGGCTCGAGGAACACTAGACTACATTTCCCCATAAGAAAGGCCGCCAAGGATAAACAACTAGATTGTCGGATCCCACTCATACCAAGCATTTCAATCATACACACAATATGCCCAATATGAGTACATACAACATGGCATCACAACAAAACTCTACAACTCAAGTACTTTATTTAAAGGCTCCAGAGAGCCATACATAACATGTTCATATAGATAGGGGTCACATGACCCGACACTCAAGTCATACAATCATACAAGCACAAGCGGAAGTAAATAGTCTGAGTATAGACACTAGAAAGCAAGAAGGCTTCTCGAAGCCTGTCTATCTACATAGGGCCCTCCATGGCCAGGATCACCACCTGGGTGGCTAGTCACTCGTCGACGTCAAGGTCTATGTAGAACCCATCGGAGGGGGCGGTGTTGTCGTCTGAAAACAGTAATTAAGCAAACATGAGTACAAAGGTACTCAGCAAGTCTTACAACAGAACCTACTACACATGCTCATTCTCAAGAAGGTGGTGGGGTTATTGCAGCAAGCCAGCTTTGACTCTTGGCTAAGCTATCCTACGGAACTCCACTAGTAAAATAGTTTTTGCACATGAGTCCACTACTCACCAACACAATACTCCACCGGGGATCCTCTCTCGTCATCCTACGAGAGGGCCATCCTCGGTACTCACACTTATCTTGAGTCTTTTAGTAGTATCCATTAATTTGTCTATGAACTGTATAGGCAACCAAGTAGTCCTTTACCGCGGACGTGGCTATTCGAATAGATGATGTTAACCCTGCAGGGGTATACTTCTTCATACACGCTTCCACCACTTACCGCCGTTTACACGACATGTACTCGGCAACCTTCAAGCGGAAGCCCAGCGAGGGTGTCGGCCACGGCCTACCTAAACACTTAAGTCTCTAGTCCAGGTTTATCGCCTATCCAGGTTCCATCCGTAGGGAGTCCGGCCGAGGTTTCCACATACAGCCCCGAACGATGTGAACAGGGTCCCGAGACGCCAAACGGGCGCCCGGCATACCCGGCCACGGTGTATCTACCGCAACATAGCCCACCCCTAGGGTCAGCGCTACGCACGGCCACCAACACATAACCTACAAACACCAGAAACTATTTGCAACTCCTGGACAGAGTACTAGGTATTTAAGAAGCCGAGAGGGTCAATTAAGGATCCCAATGCATGGTAGTAGCTGAATCTTTAAATCACACATACAGATCTCAGTTCTTAGGGACGGCCTCAATGAAACAACCCACAATGTACTCCTACATGGCCTCTCATCAATACCTTTACCAAAATATGTTCAACACATCCCTCACATTACTGACATAAACATTTCACTCTAGCCCACCACCCAGATGAACCAGACCTGACGCAACTCTAAGCATAGCAGGCATAGCAAGGTAGGAATCACACACATGGCTCAATCAACTCCTACACATGCTAGTGGGTTTCATCTAGTTACTGTGGCAATGACAGGTCATGCAGAGGATAAGGGTTCAACTACCGTAGCACACAGCAGTTTGAATCGTGTTGTCTTAATGCAGTAAACAAGAGCAGAAGCGAGAACATGGGTTTGTATCGGAATGATCAATGAGTTGCTTGCCTGTTGAAGTGGTAGTCGGGTACTGCCCTTCAGACGGATACTCGGGGTTATCCTCGGAGGCAGAACCTACCACGAAAAATCACACCGAACATAATCAACACATGGCAGTATGCAACAATATGATGCATGCTATGACATGGCAAGATGAAAGTGTCTTGGCCTAATGCAAGCTAAAACAGAAAGGGTTGAACTCATTTGAATCAAAGATTCAAATATTAGCTCATTAAACATGGCCTTATTAGTGCATTACCTTAATCTGCTTAAACAGCAAGGTTAACTTGCTTTGTCATGCATGAAACCATTACAGATGGATAGATTGAATTTTTCTGATCATTTTTCATATATAAATCTTTGCATTTGGAGCTATGGTTGATTTTCTATGATTTTTAGAAGTTTTGACTATTTTCTGGAATTTCCTATTAAAGAATGAATCCAGTAATTGAATTAATGCGTCAGCATGACATAGGTGTGACGTCAGCGGGTCAACTGGGTTGGCCAGGTCAAACCTGACTGGTGGGCCCTCTCTGTCAGTGTCACAACTAATTAACAGAATTATGTTAGTGCTAATTGACTATCAGTGGGGCCTGGGCCCACATGTCAGTGGCTAAACTAAAATAAATTAGTTAAAAGTAATCTTAAACTGATTAGCAGACCGGCCCCACCTGTCATAGACTCAGGGGGGTCTACCTGGGCCCACACGGGGGTCAAACAGGGTCAACTCGCTGGCGGCTTGACGCCGGCGACGACAGACGCGGCGGAGGGTTCGGGTTTGCGTCTCCGACGACCAAATCGATGGCGGAGAGCAGCTACGTGATGCGGGGAGCGAGCTACATCGTTTGGTGGAGAAAGTGGAGCTCGGGGGGGCCGGAACGTGCCGGCGTCGACCTTGGCGCGTCGCCGGAGTTCGGGCTGAGGTCGAACTCGAGGCTAGGGAGCAGGCGAGGCGCGGGAGTGTGTGCGTTAGGCTCCTGGGCGTGGGAGGGCTAGTGCCGTCGGTGGCGGGCCAATTGGGTGGCCATGACGCGCGAGCTCCGTGGCGGCGCGTGCGGTTCGAGCTACTGATGGCAGGGGGTTAGAGGAGCGGATGAGCGCGGGAGAGGGGGAAACGGTGGCGGAGCTCACGGGTTGCAGGGGAGCGCACGGCGAGCTCGGGGAAGGGCTGGAGCGAGCGGGCGCGGCGAAGGGATCTCCAGTGGCCGGAGTTGAGGAATGGGTCGTGCAGCGATCTCAGGGCGAGCGAGCGGCTCGGGCTCGGCCTACTGATGTAGTCGATGGACGCGGAGCTCCTGGCATGCGGGGCAACGAATGGACGGGTGGCTACGGTGAAGCTTGTCGGCGGCGATGGTTGCGCTTGGCAGGAAGATGGGGAGAGAGCCAGAGAGGGAGAGAGGCCACGTGGAGAGTGGGAAGAAAGTGAGGGAGACGTGGGGGTCGGCGTGGCACTCGTGGATGCCTCCAGGGCGTCGGCGGAAGCAGGAGGTGGCCGGCCTGTGGCCGCGGGCGCCGGCCACGCGCTCCTCGTCCTCCTGGCGAGAGGAGGGGGACGACTGGCAAGCGCCAGTCGACTAGGCCGAGCCAGGTGGTCTGGTGGGCTGCGCCTGGTAAGTTTCTCTCTCTCCTTTTTTCTGTTTTTCTGATTTATTTATTATTTCTGTAACTTCAGGGCTTTATTAAAAATACGAGGGCATTACCATAAATCATAAAATTAATCATGGCCACTGCTTAGAATATATCCAACAGCAAACATTTTAGTTTATGATTATTTGAGCATTTAAAATATTTTATAGCATTTAAATGCCCAAATGCAAATACCATAAGGATTAATCCAATGACCTTTGATGTCCTAGAAAAATGTGCACCATTTTTGTCAAAGGTTTTAACCCAAAACAAAAAGGGTGGGAATTTTAGAAGGGCATTTCAGGTTCATTGGTAAAGTTTTTAGTAAACCCTAGTTGTTCCAGGGGGGTGCTGGGGGTTCTGTCATCCCCATTTCAAATTTAAAAGGAATTTAAACATGATGCACACTCTAATGCTTGAACTAACTAGGGTGTGACAACTCACCCCCACTCAAAAGAATCTCGTCCCGAGATTTAGGATCCTCCGGAAAGAAGGTGGGGTACTCGAGTCGAAGACGATCCTCCCTTTCCCAAGTGGCTTCTTTCTCGGAATGGTGTGACCATTGAACCTTGAGAAACTTGATATTATGACGTCGAGTGGTACGCTCGGCTTGATCAAGGATACGAACGGGATATTCCCGATATGAGAGGTTATCTTGTAAATCAAGCGTTTCGTGGTCCACTCCACGGATAGGATCCACAAAGCAACGCCTGAGTTGAGAAACGTGGAAGACATCGTGAACTCTGGAAAGATGCGAAGGTAGTTCCAATTGGTAGGCAACTTCTCCTCATTTGGCAAGAATGCGAAAAGGTCCAATGTAACGAGGAGCCAATTTGCCTTTGATACCGAAACGATGGGTTCCCTTTAACGGAGTAACCCGAAGGTAGGCCTTCTCACCGACTTCATAAGTCATAGGCTTATGTTTATGATCATATTGACTCTTTTGACGAGATTGGGTTGTTTTCAATTTCTCACGAATAACGCGAACCTGTTCTTCTGCTTCCTGAATCATATCCGGGCCAAAGAGTTGTCTTTCTCCGGTTTCTGACCAGTTAAGAGGCGTTCGACATTTTCGTCCATAGAGAACTTCGAAAGGAGCCTTGCCCAAGCTAGCTTGATAACTATTGTTGTAAGAAAACTCCGAGAATGGAAGGCATTTCTCCCAACCCATTCTGAACGAGATGACAGAGGCTCGGAGCATATCTTCCAGAATTTGATTGACTCGTTGTACTTGACCACTTGATTGAGGGTGGAAGGCGGTGCTAAAAGAGAGACGAGTTCCCATAGCATTTTGGAAACTTTCCCAAAATCGAGAGGTGAAGAGACTCCCACGGTCTGAGTTAATTTCCAATGGAACACCATGAAGAGACACTATTCGGGAGATGTATAAATCGGCTAGCTGGCTAGCGGTGATACTCTCACGAACAGGTAGAAAGTGGGCTACTTTGGAAGAATGGTCGATCACGACGAAGATGGCATTATTCCCTCTCTTGGTCCTGGGAAACCCAGTGATGAAATCCATACTGATTTTTCCCATTTCCACTCGGGAATAGACAAAGGTTGAAGGGTGCCAGCAGGCCGTTGATGCTCTGCTTTAACACGACGACAAATGTCGCAATTAGCAATGTATTGAGTGATTTCTCTTTTCATCCTAGTCCACCAAAACCTCTGGCGTAGGTCTTGATACATTTTAGTACTACCGGGATGAATGGTGAGAGGGGATTCATGAGCTTCCTTAAGAATCAACTGGCATAGATGTTGTTTCTTGGGAACCACCAAACGGTTCTCGAAGAAGACAGCACCTCGCTCATCCATGGAAAAACATTTAGCAACTCCGCTAGCGATGTTTTCCTTAATCCGGGATATACCCTTATCATACCGCTGAGCGGTTATGATCTGATCCATAAGATTAGGCTTCGTCACCAGGGTGGATAGGAATCCTCGAGGAACAATGTGAAGATTAAGCTTACAAAATTCCTCATGGAGAAATGGTTGACTTTTTTGTAACATCAGGTTGTTACAATAGGACTTACGACTTAGCGCATCAGCCATGACATTGGCTTTGCCCGGGGTGTAAGTTATTCCTAAGTCTTAATCCGAGATCAACTCGACCCAACGTCTTTGCCTGAGATTCAAATCTGGTTGGGTGAAGATATATTTCAAACTTTGGTGATCGGTGAAGATCTCGTCGATTACCGAGGAGGTAATATCGCCAAGTTTTAAGTGCATGGACTACAGCTGCAAGCTCTAGATCATGTGTGGGATAATTTTCCTCATGAGGGTGTAATTGCCGTGAAGCATAGGCAATTACCTAACGATCTTGCATGAGTATGCAACCTAGTCCTTGTCACGAGGCGTCGCAATAGATAATAAAGTCCTTGGAGAAATCTGGTGGTACCAGTACGGGAGCAGATGTCAGGCGTCTTTTCAGTTCCTGAAAGCTGAACTCGCACTGTGGAGTCCACTCAAACTTTTATCTTTCTTGAGGAGTTCAGTTAGAGGTTTAGCAACCTTGGAGAAATTCTCGATGAAGCAGCGGCAATAGCTCGCTAAGCCAAGGAAGCTCTGAACTTGCTTGACCGTCTCAGGTGGAGTCCAATCAAGGACGGCTTGAACTCGCTCGGGATTGACAGCAATACCCTTACCAGAGATTACATGGCCTAGATAGGTCACTTCTGGCAACCAAAATTCACACTTGGAGAATTTGGCATAAAGGCGATGCTCTCGAAGTTTCATCAATACCAGCCTTAGATGTTCGGCATGTTCCTCTTCATTCTTGGAGTAGATGAGTATGTCATCGAGGTATACTACGACGAATTTATCCAAATACTCCATGAAGACCGAGTTCATTAACCGAGAGAAGGTAGCGGGGGCATTGGTTAAACCGAAGGACATAACGGTGTACTCGTATTGGCCATAACAAGTAACAAAAGGCCGTTTTGGGAATGTCCCCATTTCTGATTTTGATTTGATGGTAGCCCAACCTCAAATCCATCTTGGAAAAGACTGAGGATCTAGCGAGTTGATCATACAGATCGTTGATCCTGGGAAGCGGATACTTGTTCTTGATGGTGACCAGGTTGACAGGTCGGTAATCTACAACCATTCGATCCGTTCCATCCTTCTTCTTGACGAAGAGGATGGGGCAAGCCAAAGGAGAGGAACTAGGACGGATGAAACCCTTTTTCAAGGACTCATCGAGTTGATTCTTAAGCTCGGCTAGTTCTAAGGGTGCCATCTTGTAGGGTCTTCTAGAAATTGGAACGGTTCCTGGAACAAGGTCTATCACAAACTCGACATCCCTGTCAGGTGGAACACCTGGCAGTTCTTCTGGAAAGACATCCAGAAACTCTCGGACTACCAGAACATCCTCAAGGTCTGGAAGGGGGTTGGCATTTAGGGAGTAAAGTTGGCGCTTGGCCACTCGAGTTAAGACATTGACTGTCTTGCCCGATGGGTGAGTAAGTTGAACGGTTCTAGTGGCACAATCAATCTTAACATAATGAGCTGACATCCAATCCATACCCAAAATGATGTTTATGTCCGAGGATTTGAGAGCTATTAAGGATGCAAGGAAGACAAGTCTATCGACAAGAATTTTGTTCCCATGGCTTACTCTAGAAGTTTGCCATCTAGAGCCAGGGGTTTGAATTTCCATGGTAGAGGGCATGTCACAGAATGTCGTGTTATGCAAACGAGCATAGTTCTCGGATATGAATGAATGAGATGCTCCAGTATCGAAAAGAACAGATGCTGGATGGCAATTAACAACGAGCATACCAAGGACGACGTTAGGATCCTCATGAGCCTCCTCGGCTGAAACATAGTTGACATGGCCACGTGTAGTAGTGACCTGCTTGGCGTAGAATGTCTTTCCCGCTGGCTTACCACGACCAACGGACTTTCCAGTTTGATTGGGGTTGTTGTTCTAGGGACACTCTCGGCTATAGTGACCCGGCTCTCCACACTTGAAACATGTCACCACATTGGGGCGTGGAGCAGCATTAGCAGCGGGGCCACCATAGGGCTTGGGTGGTGCAATCTGCTGGTTGGGACGAGGCACCTCAAAGGATGGCCTCGGAATGAACTTGGGTGGCAGTGTCGTGCTTGGGATCCACACCCGACGCTTCTGAGCTCCAGAGACGGATGAAGAGCCAAAATCACGTGAGTGCTTGCGTCAAGCGTCATAATTAGTCTGTCTTGTCTCAGCACTGATGGCTTTATTGACCAACTTCTGAAAAGAGGTGCATTCGTGCAAACGAAGATCGCGGCGAAGCTCAGGGCTGAGTCCCTTGCGGAACCTTGCCTGCTTCTTAGCGTCGGTAGATACTTCTTCGGGAGCATAACGTGCCAGATTCCCAAATTCACGACTATATGCATCCACAGTCAGTCTTCCTTGGGTGAAATTGCAGAACTCCTCCCTCTTGCGATCCATGGGACCTTCCAGAATGTGATGCTCATGGAAAGCTTCACTGAGTTCAGCCCAAGTAGTGATTTGGCCGACCGGGCGCATAGCTTCAAAGTTTTCACACCAAAGGCTAGCAGGGCCTTCGAGGTGAGAGGCAGCATAAGTAACCTTGTCGGCTTCAGCTACGTTGGCAGAACGTAGCTTGTGGGTGATGCTGCGAAGCCAGTCATCCGCGTCGAGGGGCTCGACGGAATGGTTAAACTTTGGTGGGTACAGCTTGATAAAGTCATTGATTGACACCAAGTCATTTCGCGGATGGCGTGCAGTGTTCTGCTCAATCCGCTCTAGCAGGCGGTTAGTCTCACGCTTGTTTCTTTCCGCCTGCAGCATCACTTCTGCCAGAGAGGGCGGGTGAGGCAGATTTTCACCCCTAGCTGCACTGGCTTCCCCCTGCTCCGGGGCAGCAGGGTTGCTGCGGGTGTTGACCATCCTAGGAGAAAACAAGACAACGGTTTAGATAAGTATGACTCAAACTTAGCAAGGAAGTGCAGAATGTAATGGATAACACGGAATGCAGAGATGTTCATCCGTATGTCATGGTAATATAAAACTGCCATATATATACCAACGGTCATACACATCATACATAGTTTAGTACAAGCCCAGGCTACAGTACAACTATGATGAAAGACGTTACATCTCATCGGAGGCATTCCAAGCTCCTATATATTATTTGTCTGCACCTTCGGAATTGATTACACACAAAGTCATATTCCACAAGTCACACGGGACAATGGAGATACAACTATTACAATACTAGTGATACTACTACTAACTCAGACAGCTCCGTAGTAGTCCTCATAGAAGTCACCTCCATAGCCTGGAAGTTCAATGTGATCATCCGGGAACAGACGGTCCTGAGGAGCTTGTGGACCAAAGGGGCTAGGATGAGGTCTTGGACCAACAAACGGTGGCCTGCGGGGACCACGGGGTGGGGTGATGCCTCCCACATCACACCAATCCACCATGTCTGGCAGAGCAGATCTCACAAGATACAGATCCCTTATATCCATACATCCAGCTTGCACCGCAGGTGCAAACTGAGTCAATGTGGCCCAATGATCAGCACAGGTATTGAAAAGCTCCAGCATCAAGGCCCGATTCTCTCGGTCCTTATCTTCGAGCATCTCGGCAGTGGTACGAGTTAATGAGTCCTCCTGAGTGGAGTCAGCATAGATAGCCTGAAGATACCCTTGCGCTCCCGGAAGTGAAGCTGGCATGTAACAGAAGTCGGTGTTCCGAAGCAGGCCAGTCCGGACTCGCATGATGGTCATCATGGAATAGGCAGCATCCTGCACAGCCATGTCAACAGTAACCCCGAGTCCATAGGAACAATGAAGGGGCTCGGTAGATCCAGGATAAGAGGGAAATATCCTGACGGTGCAGAAATATTGGCTTTGATTAAAGTCTCAGAATTGCTCTTTGACGGTGTATTCGGGATACCAACGGTAACCCGTCTCGATCATTACCTGGACTAACATAGCAGTATGACCGGGCACATCGAGGCACCGGGTCAGGCGAACCACTTGTTTTTGAACACGGTTGGCCATCTGAAAGCACAACCACAATGCAAAGACATTAGAATTTCTAGGGAAAATTGGACAGCATAACAGCTGTAAATGCTCAGAAAAAGATTTGAGACATCCACAACAGTCTACAATACCACTCAACAACATCATATCAAGGTTCTGATTCAATTAGCAACATACTAAAATGGTAGAAACTGAACTGGGGCTTGTAACAACAATCCTATAAGCTACTACGGATTAGTAACACATGAACCTGATAGAAGAAGAGAGCCTAGTCCTTAACCCACGTTGAATGAGAAGAGAATGACTCAGATCAGAGGACATAAGGTAAAGGAGTAAAAGAGCCTTACGTTCCCTTCCACAATCAATTCCCCTACATATAACTAAAGCATTTCTAGACTCGACATCGACCAGTTTGGCTCAACGAACCTACAGGCATTCCGGCTCTGATACCAACGCTGTCAGGACCCCGATTCCAAGCCACATCGATCTAGCCGGTAACACCTCATATCACTTTGCGGCCTCACGCACGGTATTCCACGGGTGTCGCCTTACCATGGCCCGGGACCGTTTGCACCTTTTGGCTCACATATATGATAGTGTCGCTAGCATCCATATGACAAAGAACCCGGGCCGACATGGCTAGTCGTGAACCCAAAGCGGCACAGACCTATGGAGACAGGCATACATGAATCACATCGATCATGTCGGTCATCAGCGAGTGAATCCGGGCTGTAGCACTGGGCTAACAGGACTCTGGGGAACCCGGGCTATAGCAGGCTAGGCAGGACTCCGGATGTCACCACGTGACATTTCCCCGAAGGGACAGACGTAGGAATGAAGTGAAACACATGCCGACCAGTCAAGTGTTCTGAGCAGTAGTGCTGGGCTAGCAGGACTCCGGTGAACCGGGCTGTAGCGGACTACTATGGCTCGAGGAACACTAGACTACATTTCCCCATAAGAAAGGCTGCCAAGGATAAACAACTAGATTGACGGATCCCACTCATACCAAGCATTTCAATCATACACACAATATGCCCGATATGAGTACATACAACATGGCATCACAACAAAACTCTACAACTCAAGTACTTTATTTAAAGGCTCCAGAGAGCCATACATAACATGTTCATACAGATAGGGGTCACATGACCCGACACTCAAGTCATACAATCATACAAGCCCAAGCGGAAGTAAATAGTCTGAGTACAGACACTAGAAAGCAACAAGGCTTCTCAAAGCCTGTGTATCTACATAGGGCCCTCCATGGCCAGGATCACCACCTGGGTGGCTAGTCACTCGTCGACGTCAAGGTCTACGTAGAACCCATCGGAGGGGGCGGTGTTGTCGTCTGAAAACAGTAATTAAGCAAACATGAGTACAAAGGTACTCAGCAAGTCGTACAACAGAACTTACTATACATGCTCATTCTCAAGAAGGTCGTGGGGTTATTGCAGCAAGCCAGCTTTGACTCTTGGCTAAGCTATCCTACAGAACTCCACTAGTAAAATAGTTTTCGCACACGAGTCCACTACTCACCAACACAATACTCCACCGGGGATCCTCTCTCGTCATCCTACGAGAGGGCCATCCTCGGTACTCACACTTATCTTGAGTCTTTTAGTAGTATCCATTAACTTGTCTATGAACTATATAGGCAACCAAGTAGTCCTTTACCGCGGACACGGCTATTTGAATAGATGATGTTAACCCTGCAGGGGTATACTTCTTCATACACGCTTCCACCACTTACCTCCGTTTACACGACATGTACTCGGCAACCTTCAAGCGGAAGCCCAGCAAGGGTGTCGGCCATGGCCTACCTAAACACTTAAGTCTCTAGTCCAGGTTTATCACCTATCCAGGTTCCATCCGTAGGGAGTCCGGCCGAGGTTTCCACATACGGCCCCGAACGATGTGAACAGGGTCCCGAGACGCCAAACGGGCGCCCGGCATACCCGGCCACGGTGTATCTACCGCAACATAGCCCACCCCTAGGGTCAGCGCTACGCACGGCCGCCAACACATAACCTACAAACACCAGAAACTATTTGCAACTCCTGGACAGAGTACTAGGTATTTAAGAAGCCGAGAGGGTCAATTAAGGATCCCAATGCATGGTAGTAGCTGAATCTTTAAATCACACATACAGATCTCAGTTCTTAGGGACGGCCTCAATGAAACAACCCAGAATGTACTCCTACATGGCCTCTCATCGATACCTTTACCAAAACATGTTCAACACATCCCTCACATTACCGACATAAACATTTCACTCTAGCCCATCACCCAGATGAACCAGACCTGACGCAACTCTAAGCATAGCAGGCATAGCAAGGTAGGAATCACACACATGGCTCAATCAACTCCTACACATGCTAGTGGGTTTCATCTAGTTACTGTGGCAATGACAGGTCATGCAGAGGATAAGGGTTCAACTACCGTAGCACACAGCAGTTTGAATCGCGTTGTCTTAATGCAGTAAACAGGAGCAGAAGCGAGAACATGGGTTTGTATCGGAATGATCAATGGGTTGCTTGCCTGTTGAAGTGGTAGTAGGGTACTGCCCTTCAGACGGATACTCGGGGTTATCCCCGGAGGCAGAACCTACCACGAAAAATCACACCGAACATAATCAACACATGGCAATATGCAACAATATGATGCATGCTATGAAATGGCAAGATGAAAGTGTCTTGGCCTAATGCAAGCTAAAACAGAAGGGGATGAACTCATTTGAATCAAAGATTCAAATATTAGCTCATTAAACATGGCCTTATTAGTGCATTACCTTAATCTGCTTAAACAGCAAGGTTAACTTGTTTTGTCATGCATGAAACCATTACAGATGGATATATTGAATTTTTCTGATCATTTTTCATATATAAATCTTTGCATTTGGAGCTATGGTTGATTTTCTATGATTTTTAGAAGTTTTGACTATTTTCTGGAATTTCCTATTAAAGAATAAATCCATTAACTGAATTAATGCGTCAGCATGACATAGGTGTGACGTCAGCGAGTCAATTGGGTCGGCCAGGTCAAACCTGACTGGTGGGCCCTCTCTGTCAGTGTCACAACTAATTAACAGAATTATGTTAGTGCTAATTGACTGCCAGTGGGGCCTGGGCCCACATGTCAGTGGCTAAACTAAAATAAATTAGTTAAAACTAATCTTAAACTGATTAGCAGACCGGCCCCACCTGTCATAGACTCAGGGGGGTCTACCTGGGCCCACACGGGGGTCAAACGGGGTCAACTCGTCGGCGGCTTGACGCCGGCGACGACAGACGCGGCGGAGGGGCTCGGGTTTGCGTGTCCGGCGACCAAATCGATGGCGAAGAGCAGCTACATGACGCGGGGAGAGAGTCGCGTCATTTGGTGTAGAAAGTGGAGCTCGGGGAGGCCGGGAACGACGCCGGCGACGACCTTGGCGGTCGCCGGAGTTCGGGCGAGGATGAAACCGAAGCTACGGGGCACGGCGAGGCGCAGGGAGTGGTGCGTTAGGCTCCTGGGAACGCGTGGAAGATGAAGGCATGCTCGGTGGTGTCCCAATGTGGCTGTGGCCACGAGGCGACGTGCGGTGGCGGCGGCGAGCTTCGGCTTTGATGGCAGAGGTGGTTAGAGGACGCGGACGAGCGCGGGGAGAGGGGGAAATGGTGGCGGAGCTCACAGCGGTTGCAGGGGAGCGAACGGCGAGCTCTGGGAAGGGCTGGAGTGAGTGGGGCGGCGAAGGGGATCTCCGGTGGCTGCATGAAGTTTATGAATTGAAATATTCTCAAATGAAATTCAAATATTTTCAACACCCCTTGTCATTTAAATAAATGGAAGAAGTCATGTCATCTTCTCTCCCGGGTTTCGTGGTGAAAAGAGTTTGAATTCACGGAGATCAGAAAGCAAATATGAAAGTTTGGGAAAGTCCTTTTATTCCCTCTCAATTAACTTTCAAAAAGTTTTGAATTCACTCACTTTCAGACAATCAATCAAACAATCAATCAAATCTATCTATTTATTATAACATTCCAAAATTTAGAATTTTGGGATGTTACAAATATTTACTCCTTTTCCAGCCTAGAATTCCAGCTGCTGGCATTCCCCCTCTTCATGCAAACCTTGTAAAATAAGAGAGAATAGGTATAAGTATTGTGACATAATGTGTAATAATAGCCCATAATGCAATAAATATCGATATAAAAGCATGATGCAAAATGTACGTATCAACTCCCCCAAGCTTAGACCTCGCTTGTCCTCAAGCGGAAGCCGATATCGAAAAATATGTCCGCATGTTTAGAGATAGAGGTGTCGATAAAATAAAATACGGACATGAGGGCATCATGATCATTCTTATAACAGCGACATAAATATATATTGTGATATGATTTCTTATGCTAAAGTAACAATTCATTCACAATTTCAAGTATGAATCAGAAACTTCAATGAAAACTAACAAACTATAATCTCAGTCATTGAAGCAATTGCAATTTATCATAACATCAGAAAGAGTCAATATAAGAGCTTTTCAGTAAGTCCACATACTCAACTATCATTTAGTCTTTCACAATTGCTAACACTCACGCAATATTTATGGGTATGAAGTTTTAATCGGACACAGAGAAAGATAGGGGCTTATAGTTTTGCCTCCAACCTTTTACCTCAAGGGTAGTGTCAACAATAATAGTTCATGAAAACTCACATCCAATTAGCTATATATATCAGGATCTTTCCAACACACGGTGCTTGCCAAAGGATAAAATGTAAAAAGGAAAGGTGAAGATCACCATGACTCTTGTATGAAGTATAAGACAAAAATAAAAGATAGGCCCTTCGCAGAGGGAAGCACATGTTGTCATGTGTTTTTATGGTTGGATGCATGAAATCTTAATGCAAAAGAACGTCACTTTATATTGCCACTTGTGATATGGACCTTTATTATGCAGTCTGTCGCTTTTATTTCTTCCACATCACAAGATCGTATAAAGCTTATTTTCTCCACACTAATAAATCATACATATTTAGAGAGCAATTTTTATTGCTTGCAACAATGATAGCTTACTTGAAGGATCTTACTCAATCCATAGGTAGATATGGTGGACTCTCATGGCAAAACTGGGTTTAAGGATATTTGGAAGCACAAGTAGTATCTCTACTTGATGCAAAGAATTTGGCTAGCATGAGGAGGAAAGGCAAGCTCAACATGTTGGATGATCCATGACAATATAATTTATTTTGGATGTAAGAAAGCATAACCCATTACGTTGTCTTCCTTGTCCAACATCAACTTTTTAGCATGTCATATTTTAATGAGTGCTCAGAATCATAAAAGATGTCCAAGATAGTATATTTATATGTGAAAACCTCTCTTTTTATTACTTTCTATTAATTGCAACGATGACCATAACTATGTTTGTCAATTCTCAACAACTTTTATTCATCATACTCTTTATATGTGAAGTCATTACTCTCCATAAGATCAATATGATCTCTTTATTTCTTTTTATTATTTCTCTTTTTTCTTTTTTTCTTCCATCAAGATCATAGCAAGATAACCAAGCCCTTGACTCAAAACTAATATTTATTATATATATCTCACGGACTCGATTACATAGAAGGATCATAAAGCAAAACTCAAAACTAGATCATACTAAACTTTATTCTACTAGATCAAGATATTACCAAAAGGATCGAACTAAGACAAATGGTAAAGATAAAAGTGTGATGGTGATACGATACCGAGGCACTCCCCCGAGCTTGGCAGTTGCCAAGGGGAGTGCCCATACCCGATATTCAATTCTCCTTTGGTGGTGAAGAAGAGATTGTTGATGATGTAGGCTTGTCGTCTAGCATCGAGCGCAGGAGATGCTCCAACTTACGAATGATGCCCTTGAGTGCGATGATATGCTCTTGCAACAGAATATTTCCACAAGTTAGATACTTGTTCTGCACCCGAACTATTTCAACCATCTTGAAAGCTTCAATTTCAGTAGGGGTAAGAAGATTGTAATGAGGTTGAAGGATGTCTTCTTCTACTGTCCGGGCTTGATCCTCCATGGCCTTCTTGATCCCATCATCCTTGTTGATCTCCCCGGGCTCTTCTCTCTTCAGCTCTGTCTTCATTAGCTAAGCATCGTCGCCCTCATTATTGGAGGAGGGGGACGACATGATGCCTGGCCTTGACAACTCTGGCAAAAAACAACTCAAAACAAAAATAGAGGATAATTGTGTGGTACAATGGTCAAAACCTTTAGGAGATTATATAATGAATTTTTACCGACCAAAAGAAGTATTGTGCAAGAAAACGGAGTCCGGAGGGCACACGAGGTGCCCATGAGGCGGGGCGCACCCAGGGGGTAGGGCGCGCCCTCCACCCTTGTGGACACCTCGTGTCCTTTCCGGTCTGCTTCTTATTTTCCTATTTTCTTAAATATGCCAAAACAAAGAAAAATTGCCATTAGAACTGTTTTGGAGTTGGTTTACTTACCGTACCACATACCTATTCCTTTTCGGAGGCTGAAATGTTCTGGAAGGTGTCCCTTATATACTCCTCCGGGGTTACGGTTTCAATAACATTAGTTTCAACCATAGCGTGAAACATATGGATCCAAATCAGCCCCTTACGAAGCAACACATAAACTAGGGCTTAAGATTCTGTCACTCTAGCAACCCATCATCTACTTATTACTTCCCAATGCCTTCCCCTAGGCCCAAACAATGGTGAAGTGTCATGTAGTCGATGTTCACATGACACCACTAGAGGAAAGACAACATACATCTCATCAAAATATCGAACGAATACCAAATTCACATGACTACTTATAGCAAGACTTCTCCCATGTTCTCAGGAACAAACGTAACTACTCACAAATCATATTCATGTTCATAATCAGAGGGGTATTAATATGCATAAAGGATCTGAACATATGATCTTCCACCAAGTAAACCAACTAGCATCAACTACAAGGAATAATCAACACTACTAGCAACCCACAGGTACCAATCTGAGGTTTTGGGATAAAGATTGGATACAAGAGATGAACTAGGGTTTGATATGAGATGGTGCTGGTGAAGATGTTGATGGAGATTAACCCCCTCCCAATGAGAGGATCAATGGTGATGATGATGGTGATGATTTCCCCCTCCTGGAGGGATGTTTCCCCGGCAGAACAGCTCCGTCGGAGCCCTAGATTGGTTCCGCCAAGGTTCCGCCTCGTGGCGGCGGAGTTTCATCCCGAGAGCTTGCTTATGATTTTTTCTAGGGCAAAAGACTTCATATAGCCAAAGATGGGCACCGGAGGCCTGCCAGGGGGCCCATGAGACAGGGGGCGCGCCCAGGGGGATAGGGCGCTCCCCCCACCCTCGTGGATGGTGGGTGCCCCCCCCCCTCTGGTGCTTCCTTCGCCCAATATTTTTTATATATTCTAAAAATGACTCCTGTGGAGTTTCAGGACTTGGAGTTGTGCAGAATAGGTCTCTAATATTTGCTCCTTTTCCAGCCCAGAATTCTAGCTGCCGGCATTCTCCCTCTTCGTGCAAACCTTGTAAAATAAGAGAGAGTAGACATAAGTATTGTGACATAATGTGTAATAACATCCCATAATGCAATAAATTTTGATATAAAAGCATGATGCAAAATGGATGTATCAATAGGTATGGCAGTTGATTTGTCAGCCATTTGCAAAGATATCTCAGTAGGTGTGAGTTTATTCAAGTCAAGTCTTTTATATAAAGAGAAAGGCATATCACTAACACCAGCTCCTAAATCACACAAAGCAGTTGCCACATAATTCTTTTTGATAGAGCAAGGTATAGTTGGTATTCCCGGATCTCCAAGTTTTTTAGTTACTCCATCTTTAAAAGTGTAATTAGCAAGCATAGTGGAGATTTCAGCTTCCGCTAGTTTTCTCTTATTTGTGATGATGTCTTTCATATACTTTGCATATGGAGGCATTTTCAGGATATCAGTCAAGCGAGTATGCAAAAAGACTGGCCTCAGCATCTCAGCAAAGCGTTCAAATTCTTCATCATCATTCTTTTTAGTTGACTTAGGTGGAAAAGGCATAGGTTTCTGAACCCACGGTTCTCTTTCTTTACCTTGTTTCCTAGCCACAAAGTCTCTTTTATCATACCTTTTATTTTTAGGTTGTGGGTTATCAAGATCAACAGGTGGTTCTATCTCAACATCAGTGTCTGGTTCTTTATTATTTGTTGATAGTTCATGAACATCAACATTATCTTTTTCATTATCACTAGGTGAGTGTTCATAACCAGACTGAATTTCAGCATCAGAGATGGAAACTTCATTATCATTGTCAGGAGGTTTTTCTATTTCAGGTTCACTAGGAGCATGTGAAGTCCTATCATTCTTCTTTTTCTTTCTATAAGAACTAGGTTCACTAGTGTTAGCTCTTTGTGAATCTTGTTCAATTCTTTTAGGGTGGCCCTCGGGATAAAGTGGTTCCTGAGTCATTTTACCTCCTCTAGTTACAACTCTAACAGCAAAGTCATGCATATTATTATTCATTTCATCAAGCAATTCTCTTTGAGATTTAACAACTTGTTCTAACTGACTTTGAACCATAGAAGCATGTTTTCCAACACCTCTAACATCATTTGAGATTCTAAATAACAAGTCACTCAAGTGAGCAATCATATCGGAATTATATTTCAATTGTTTCATAACATTTGCATTGAAGTGATCTTGTTTTCCAATATAGTTTTCAAACTCATAAAGTCATTGGCTAGGATGCATATTGTGAGGATTGTCACTATCATTAAACTTCGTAAGAGAATTTACCTCTACCACCTTAGGTAGTGGTGGTGTATTAAGCCCATGTATTTCTTCAATAGGAGGTAAATTTTTAACATCCTCGGCTTTAATACCTTTTTCCTTCATAGATTTCTTTGCCTCTTGCATATCTTCAGGACTGAGATATAATATATCCCTCTTCTTCGGAGTGGGTTTAGGCGGTGGTTCAGGAATAGTCCAATCATCATAGTTTTTCAATATGCTATTCAATAATTCCTGAGCTTGTCCAATAGTTCGTTCCCTGAAAACACAACCAACACAGGTATCTAGGAAGTCCCTAGAAGCATCAGTTAGTCCATTATAGAAGATATCAAGTATTTCATTTTTCTTAAGAGGATGATCAGGCAAAGCATTAAGTAACTGGCAAAGCCGCCCCCAAGCTTGCGGGATACTCTCTTCTTTAGTTTTAACAAAGTTAAATATTTCCTATAAGGCAACTTGTTTCTTATGAGCAGGAAAATATTTTTCAAAGAAGTAATAAATCATATCATGGGGACTACACACACAAATAGGAGAAAGAGTATTGTACCAAGCTTTAGCATCACCCTTTAATGAGAAAGGAAATAATTTGAGAATAAAGTAGTAGTGGGTTTTCTCACCATGAGTAAAAAGGGTGGCTATATCATTCAACTTAGTAAGATGTGCCACAACAGTTTTAGTTTCATAGCCATGGAAAGGATTAGATTCAACCAAAGTAATTAACTCTGGGTCGACAGAGAATTCATAATCCTTATCATCAATAAAGATAGGTGAAGTAGAAAACTTAGGATCACATTTCATTCTAGCATTCAGAGATTTTTCTTTATACTTGTGTAATAATTTCTCTAGATCATCTCTATCATTGCAAGCAAGAATATCTCTAGTTGTTTCCTCACTCATAACATAACCTTCCGGTACCTTAGGCAATTCATATCTAGGAAGGCTAGTTCTAACAGGTGTTTCAGGAGTTTCAATTTCAAGCTCATCATCAGATTCAACAACATCATGTTGTATAACTCTAGCAATTTGTTCATCAAGGAATTCACCAAGTGGAACATCATCATTAACAAGCAAGGTACTAGCATCATCATAAGCATCATTCATAGTAGAAGTAGCATCATCAATAACTTGCGACATATCATAATTAATAGCATGTGGTGGTGTTGTAAGTTTATTCAAAACAGAAGGTGAATCTAAGGCAGAACTGGATGGCAGTTCCTTACCTCCCCTCGTCCTTGAAGGAAATATCTTAGTCTTAGGATCCTTCAGATTCTTCATGGTGATAAATTGATAATAATCCCAAGTCACTCAACAAATATAGCTATGGTCCCCGGCAACGACGCCAGAAAAAGGTCTTGATAACCCACAAGTATAGGGGATCGCAACAGTTTTCAAGGGTAAAGTATTCAACCCAAATTTATAGATTCGACACAAAGGGAGCCAAAGAATATTTGAAGGTATTAGCAGCTGAGTTGTCAATTCAAGCACACCTGGAGATTAATTATCTGCAGCAAAGTGATTAGTAGCAAAGTAGTTTGATAGTTTTGATAGTAGTGACAGTAGCAATAGTAACAGTAACAGTGATAGCAGTAATTTTGTAGCAAGTGTAACAGTGATGATAGTAGTAGTAACTTAGCAGAAACAATAGGAAAAGTTCGTAGGCATTGGATTGGTGACTTGTTGGATGATATTCATCATGTGACAGTTATAACCTAGGGCAATTCGGCACTAGCTCCAGTTCATCGATATAATGTAGGCATGTATTCTGTAAGTAGTCATACGTGCTTTATTAAAAGAACTTGCATGACATCTTTTGTCCTGCCCTCCCGTGGCAGCGGGATCCATATTGGAAACTAAGGGATATTAAGGCCTCCTTTTAATAGAGAACCGGAACATGGCATTAACACATAGTGAATACATGAACTCCTCAAACTATGGTAATCACCGGAAGAAGTCCCAGTTATTGTCACTCCGGGGTTACCGGATCATAACACGTAGTAGGTGACTATAAATTGCAAGATCGGATCTACAACATGTATATAATGATGATAACATAAACGGTTCAGATCTGAAATCATGGTACCCAAGCCCAAAGTGACAAGCATTAAGCATGGCAAAGTCATAGCAACATCAATCTAAGAACATAGTGGATACTAGGGATCAAGTCCTAACAAAACTAACTCGATTAAATGATGAATCTCATCCAACTCCTCACCGACCAGCGAGCCTACGAATTAATTACTCACTCTCGATGGGGAGCATCATGGAATTGGCGATGGAGAAGGGTTGGTGATGATGAAGGACGAAGATCCCCCTCTCCAGAGCCCCAAACGGACTCCAGATCTGCCCTCGCGAGGAAGAATAGGGCTTGGCGGCGGCTCCATCGCATGGATCATGATAATTCTTTCTCCTTGATTTTTTTCGCTCTGAAATTAGGAATTTATAGTGCTAGTTTCAGGGTCTGCGGGGCTACCATGTTGGGGAACACAGTAATTTCAAAAAAATTCCTACGCACACGCAAGATCATGGTAATGCATAGCAACGAGAGGGAAGAGTATTGTCTACGTACCCTCGTAGACCGTAAGCGGAAGAGTTATGACAACGCGGTTGATGTAGTCGTACGTCTTCATGATCCACCGATCCTAGCACTGAAGGTACGGCACCTCCGTGATCTACACACGTTTGGCTTGGTGACATCCCAAGAACTCACGATCCAGTAGAGCTTTGAGGGAGAACTTCGTCAGCACGACGGCGTGATGATGGTGATTGTCGATGTCAAAACCGGCAGATCTCGGGTAGGGGGTCCTGAACTGTGCGTCTAGGCCGGATGGTAACAGGAGGCAGGGGACACGATGTTTTACCCAGGTTCGGGCCCTCTTGATGGAGGTAAAACCCTACGTCCTACTTGATTAATATTGATGATATGGGTAGTTTAAGAGTAGATCTACCACGAGATCAGAGAGGCTAAACCCTAGAAGCTAGCCTGTGGTATGATTGTTGTTCGTCCTATGGACTAAAACCCTTCGGTTTATATAGACACCGGAGAGGGCTAGGGTTACACAGAGTCGGTTACAATGGTAGGAGATCTACATATCCGTATCGCCAAGCTTGCCTTCCACGCTAAGGAAAGTCGCTTCCGGACACGGGACGAAGTCTTCAATCTTGTATCTTCATAGTCTAGGAGTCCGGCCGAAGGTATAGTCCGGCCATCCGGACACCCGCTAATCCAGGACTCCCTCAGCAGCCCCTGAACCAGGCTTCAATGACGACGAGTCCAGCACGCAGATTGTCTTCGGCATTGCAAGGCGGGTTCCTCCTCCAAGTACTTCATAGAAGATTTTGAACACAAAGGTAGTGTCCGGCTCTGCAAAATAAGTTTCCACATATCACCATAGAGAGAATAATATTTACACAAATCTAATCTGCTGACGTATTCTGTAGCGTGACATCACACCATGGCCAAGTCTTTATTTGAATCGTTTTACTGTCCCACCTCAGCGTGTTTAGCGAGGCAGTTTCCTTGGCACGTCTTGTTAAAGCAGCGATCGTGTCCCCTTATTCCGGGATTCTCATCAATACGGGTGTGGGTAACCCAACCGCGCCATTGACTATGGCGCTTGGGAGATAAGCGAGTTTTACCAGGCTGGTGGGGGCGCATAGTCGCGTCCGCCCATATAAGGGGATAAGGATCCACCTTTTCATCCACGCCTTCTTCCTCCTTTGCCTATCCATTTCCGCGCACTCGAGCTCCAGCGCCCAAGTCCGCACACCCCACCTCAACCTTCTCCAGCCATGTCCGGAGCGGGAGGCAAGTGGATGGTCTCCTCTGTCACGGAGGGACACATCAAAAGACTAAGGAAGGCCAGATACTTGTCTAATGACATTGCGCATCGGCTTCCCGAAGAGGGGCAGCTCATCCCCACAACTAGGCCCCATGAGAGGGTGGTGTTCCTCCCTCATTTCCTCCGCGGACTGGGCTTCCCTCTCCACCCATTTGTCCGGGGGATCATGTTCTACTATGGCCTGGATTTCCACGATCTGGCTCCGAATTTTGTCCTCAATATCTCGGCGTTTATCATCATGTGCGAGGCTTTCTTCTGCATCCGCCCCCATTTCGGCCTATGGCTCAAGACTTTCAATGTCAAGCCGAAGGTAGTGCGCGGCACCCAGGTGGAGTGCGGAGGCGCCATGGTGGGCAAGATGCCCAACGTCCTATGGCCCGAGGGCTCCTTCGTGGAGTCCCTAAAGGGGTGGCAATCAGGGTGGTTTTACATCACCGAGCCACGCGACCCTGAATGGGTTAAGCCCCCGAGTTCCGATCCGGACCCCCTACGCGGCTCACCTCCTGGAAAGAGACGGGCCTGTCATGGGGTAAAGAAGGAGAGCTGACCAGACTCCAAACATGCGTCCAAACCTTGGTGGACAAGAAGCTCAAACTTGTCAACGTAGTCCAGGTTATGCTCGTCCGTCGGATCCTCCCGTGTCAACAACGGGCTTTCAACCTGTGGGAGTTCGACCCGGCGCAGCATCAAACTCTGAGCAGGCTCTTCGACACGACGTACGAAGATGCCTGGAAGGTGCTTTTCAAGGGCGCCGAGGCCCCTGCATCCGCTACCGAGGATCGCGGATTCAGCACGCAGCGTCGCGCTCGTGTGGTAAGATGTTTTTACCTTTTATAGGGTATTAGTTTTTCATAGTTTGACTCCATGCGGGATCTAAGCTCCCTCACCTTTGACAGGATTGGCAGGAGACGTCCGGACAGATCAACTGTCCGGCTCCTTTGCTCGAAGGCCCGGCGGACGCTCGCTTGGCGAAGCTGCTGGTTCCGGCACCCTATGTGGTGCCGGAGAAGAAGGCAAAGAAGAAGGCCACGGGGACTCGAAAGAGTGCCCGGCGCCTGGGGGTGTCGGATTCATCATCCGACGACTCCAAGACGCACTCGTCCCGTGAAGACGAGGAGGAGGAAGAAGAGACCTCTCCCCCTCCAGCGGGGGGAGAGAAGAAAAGGAAGGCCGTCCCAACTGGCGAGGCCGAAGGGTCCAAGAAGGGGAAAACCCTTCCTCCGGACGGCTCCACCAACACCGACGACGGCGAAGAGGAGTGGTCGCACAGAGCCAAGCCCCTGGCGAGATCGTAAGTGTCTGGATACCAGAGTGATTCATAGTATTCCTCCATTGCACAGCTTTTCCTTATGTCGAACATGTTTATGTAGTCCACCCAAAGACCGGCTCGACGTGTCGTCGAGCGGTTCCCTGGATTCGTCGGATGTGAATTCACTTCCGACGGCTTCCTCTCCCCACCCTACGGACGACGCCGAGGTGCTGTCCCA
Organism: Triticum aestivum; assembly: GCF_018294505.1. Taxonomy (NCBI): domain Eukaryota; kingdom Viridiplantae; phylum Streptophyta; class Magnoliopsida; order Poales; family Poaceae; genus Triticum; species Triticum aestivum. Next base: position 664,455,636 of record NC_057812.1, read on the forward strand.
ACAGGTTCCAAGCCAGGAGGAGGTGGCCCTGGAGGCGCCACAAGGCGACCTCCCGAACTCCAGGCGTGAAGGGGGTAGAACCCCCAAGGGCTCTAAGTCCGGCTTTGAGCCGGACACCGCGCCGGAACCTTCAACGGTTCCGGACTCTGGTAGGCAGCCTCCTTCCAAGATGAGCAAGCCTACCGAGCCGGTGACCTCCGTCCAACCGGAGGCACCGGACAATTTGCTGGAGACGCTTAACGGCGCCTCCATCGACGAGGAGCACCGCACTATTATGAGTGCGGTGATCCAGAAGGTTCAGTCCGCCAAGAGCGGACTGACTGAAGCCTGTGCCAGCCTTCTAACGGGCTTTGAGGTAAGTAAAGAATAAAAAATATTACCGCATAGACAGTAGCCCCTGATGCTCTGTTCGGTGTTCGAAAAGAAAAGGCCGAATAGAGGATCTAATAACATTCGCAGGAGTCTAACATAATCAAGTCAATATGCGTATGCAGGCATCGCTGCTAGCCTCCGCTGCACTGACTGTGGAGGTGGAGACGCTGAAGCAAAACCTCGCGTGGTCCGAGAACGAGCTCGGCCATGCCAAGAGGCAACTCGAGGAGAAGGAAGGTAAGTAATACCTTGTGCAAGTATATAGAGAAGATGTGGTTGCAAAAAATGATAGGATGAACGTGCTATTATAGGGGCCACGACCGAGGTGGCAACCCTTAAGAAAGCGTTGTCCGAGGCCGAAAATAGAGCGGCCGCGGAGCGTACAGAGAGAGGGAAGCAGGAGGCGCGGGTGGAGGAGGTGCAGAAAGAGCTCCAGGCTCTCGTGAAAAAACACAAGAGTTTGGAGCTTAACTCAAAGACGCAAGCGTCCGAGCTTGCGGCAGCCCTCGAAAACGCGAAGTCTGCCAAGGCCGAAGCCTAGAAAGCCCTCCAAGAAATTGGAGATATGAAGAAGATAGCGGCGAGTAAGGCATTCATTATGCAAAGCAAGCACGTGAAAGTGAATTACTTGTTACTTACCCGAGTCCGCAGCTCTCCAGGAGCATTCATAGATTTGCCCCGTAGTGCGTCTGATGCCGCCGCCTTCTACCGAGCCAAGGAGGGGAGCTCGACAGAGAAGGTGTTCTGGTCTCAGTATGCGGAGGCAGACACCTGGTGCCTTTGAGCGACCAGCTGAAGCAAATGATCGAGCTCCACAAGGTTGCCGAACAGGCCATAAAGGGCCTCATAGTTCGGATGTGGCCTGGAGAGGCTCTGCCTGGGAGCTACTTTGGGCTGGTGAGGCGGCTGGTGGATGCCTGTCTACGGCTTGAAGTAATCAAGCGCTCCGCCTGCATTGAAGGTGCCCGTAGGGCACTTTCCCGTGCTAAAGTGCACTAGGGCAAGATGGATGCGGAGAAGCTGGTGAAGGAAGGGCCGCCGCGGGCAAGGAGCATTGCGTTCCGGAAGCGTATTATGAGGGCATCCTGAAGGGTGTCCGCCTTATAGCGGATGAATGCTCCAAAGATGTAATTTTTGAGTAAACTCACATTTGTGATCCTGTACGCTGAAAACTTGTTCATATGCGCTAAGCAACGCTTTTGAATGTAAAATATTACCTTCTGTGCGGCCGTTTATCAAATTTGAGAGATGGCGAGTCGTCGGCTTCTGCCCCCATGGCACGAGTGCTGGGGTGTTCGGGATAAACATGAGCGCTCTTTTTCCCATTCTTGGGTCCTTCGAGGGAGGCACTCAACACAACGAACAAGGCAATCGGACTATAATGCTTGAACACTCTCACTTAGCCATAGAATTCTATAATTTTAAATTTCGGCGAAGCCCCTAGTGTTCGGAAGACCGAGTTCGGGGCGCTATCCACGCCTAGGCCGGACAAAGCCGACTCCTCGCTCTAAGTGGCATAAGTCTTTAGGGACTCGAAAACCTCTCGAACAGCGACCAGCTCTCGCCTCATCATGATGGTCAGTTTTAGCTTTCTCTACTGAGGTGCTTAGCCCAGCTCAACTGGGGCACAATCGCAGTAGTTCTCCTAGTGCTACCTTAGCCGATATAACGGAACGTACGGTACCAAAACATAGGAGCCGGGCAAACCCAACTATTGACCCAAGACATGATTCAGAGCCGATGCATATAATGCTATAAGTTCGGGGTGCCGCACTTGTGAAAGTGTTTGGACTTCTCACACCATGTTGTGGGGTGCTTAAGCCCCTGGCGTATTGGTCGTACCAAAGTGTACGGGTGCAACATGTCATTAATGAACATATATTCGTAAAAAAGAGTAATGCAATAATAGACGGAAGCTATGCATTGTTTATTTAAAAAAGGCTGCGATCAAAGCAGGACGATACAAATAGTGCGATAAGCAAAAGATGGGACTATCAAATATGTCCTTTCCAGGGGCGATCTGCGGAATGTTATGTGAAACAGGTATACTGCTCGTTATAGAGACCACCTTATAGTTCCGTAGTGCGGCGTAGCTTTCTGCTTCCCTGGTTGTATCGTTTGTGCGGAAATTGTATTGCCGGACAAGCCTTCCGAAGAATGGAGTCCTGAAAATAAGAGAAAATTAAGACATCGGCATCCCCTAGTGCGGTTTAAGCCGCGTTTCGGGCGTGCCTTGATGGTGCCCCTCCCCCTGTGCCCATGGTATTTCCATAGCGTAGTTATGTACGCGCAGCACTGGTTTCGCAAGTTCGCGAGGGCTGGGGTTGGGGCCGCATTGTTACGCTTGCTCGGAACGTGCCGGGCGGTCTTGGTGTAGGTTACTCTGGGCGCGCTTGACGGTGTCCAGACGTTTAATGGCCGGACTAGAGAATTGCCTTGAGAGGCTGCTTTGTACTTCCGCTGCGATAGCCGCCGTATGCTCCTCCGTTCGGAGAGAGCGTTTGGTGTTTCCATTGACCATGATGACACCTCGAGGGCCTGGCATCTTGAGCTTGAGGTATGCGTAGTGTGGCACCGCATTGAACTTGGCAAATGCGGTTTGCCCGAGCAGTGCGTGATAGCCACTGCAGAACGGGACTATGTCGAAGATTAACTCCTCGCTTCGGAAATTATCCGGAGATCCGAAGACCACTTCAAGTGTAACTGAGCATGTACAGTTGGCTTCTACACCTGGTATGACGCCTTTAAAGGTCGTTCTGGTGGGTTTAATCCTCGAGGGATCGATGCCCATTTTCCGCACTATATCCCGATAAAGCAGGTTCAGGCTACTGCCGCCGTCCATAAGGACTCTAGTGAGGTGAAATCCGTCAATAATTGGGTCTAGAACCAATGTGGCGAATCCGCCATGATGGATGCTAGTGGGGTGGTCCCTTCGATCAAAAGTGATCGGGGAGGAAGACCATGGGTTAAACTTTGGGGCGACTGGCTCCATCGCGTATACGTCCCTTAGCACACGCTTCCGCTCCCTCTTGGGGACATGGGTTGCGTATATCATGTTCACCGTCCGCACTTGTGGGGGAAAACCTTTCTACCCACTGTTGTTCGGCGACCGGGGCTCCTCCTCGTCATCGCTATGCAGCCCCTTGTCTCTGCTTTCGGCATTTAACTTGCCTTCCTGCTTGAACACCCAACAATCCCTGTTGGTGTGATTGGTTGGTTTTTCGGGGGTGCCATGTATCTGGCATGAGCGGTCGAGCATTCGGTCCAAACTGGACGGGCCCGGACTATTTCTTTTGAATGGCTTTTTCCGCTGACTGGGTTTAGAGCCTTTGAATCCGGCATTAACTGTCGTATCCTCAGCATTGTCGCCGTTACTGCGGCGCATTTGCTTGTTGCGACACGACCTGCCACTGATGTCCTTGGTATTCGAATTACCAGGGCTCTTGGTCATGTTATTGCTGCGAGCTAGCCAGCTGTCTTCTCCTGCGCAAAAGTGGGTCATAAGTGTCGTGAGGGCTGCCATGGATTTCGGCTTTTCCTATCCTAGGTGCCGTGCAAGCCACTCGTCGCGGATGTTATGCTTGAAGGCTGCTAGGGCCTCTGCGTCCGGACAGTCGACGATTTGATTTTTCTTGGTTAGGAACCGTGTCCAGAAATGTCTGGCCGATTCCTCTAGCTGCTGAATTATGTGGCTTAGGTCATCGGCGTCTGGTGGTCGCACATAAGTGCCCTGGAAATTGTCGAGGAATGTGGCTTCCAGGTCCTCCCAACAACCAATTGATTCTGCTGGCAAGCTGTTAAGACAATGACGAGCTGGTCCTTTAAGCTTGAGTGGGAGGTATTTGATGGCGTGTAGGTCATCACCGCGGGCCATGTAGATATGAAGGAGGTAGTCCTCGATCCATACCGCAGGATCTGTTGTGCCATCGTATGATTCTATGTTCACAGGTTTGAAACCCTCGGGGATTTGATGATCCATTACTTCATCTGTGAAGCATAGTGGGTGTGCGGCGCCTCTGTATTGGGCTATATCACGACGCAGCTCAAACGAGCTTTGTCTACTGTGTTCGGCCCGGCCGGATTTACTGTATCCGGCGTGATGAGTACCGTCTCGTGCCGTGGGGCGCCCATGTGATCCATAGATCGATCTTGTTTGCCTTGCCTTGTCCTCCAATATGTCTCGCAGGTCTGGGGCATTTTCCCATGCCTTGGTATTTTTTTGAGCGGCATCGGGGTGCGGCTTGAGTGGAGGGCCGAGAGGCCTCTCTACCGGTAGGCCGCATCATGCGCTGGTGATGTAGGTTTAGGTGCTTCCTCCTCTAATTGGGGTAGCAACCTGCGCTTTGGGTAGCTCTTGGAGGGGCTTTCGAGTTCATACTCTTTGGCCGCAAGGACTTCAGTCCATCTGTTGGCTAGCAAATCTTGATCGGCTCTAAGCTGTTGGTGTTTTTTCTGGAGGCTGCTCGCCGTGGCCTTAAGCCTGCGTTTGAAACACTCTTGTTCGACGGGATCCTCTGGCACGACAAATTCGTCATCGTCGAGGCTTGCCTCGTCTTCGGAGGGAGGCATATAATTATCGTCCTCGGCCTCTCTGTCTGCCGCTCTCTCATGAGGGCTGGCTTCTCTATCCTCCTGTGCTGAATCTTGCTGGAGGTGGTTGTCTTCGGCACTGTCCGGGGTGTTATTATCTCCCGTGCCAGAATCACCGTTTTTGTTTTGGCGGGATTTAGAGCGGCGCCGCTGATGCCGGCGCTTAGGATGCTTCTTGGAGGGGTCATCCTCCGTTGTTCCATCGCCATTGCCTTCTTTTGGGATGTCCACCATGTATATATCATACGACGAGGTGGCTTTCCAGTGCCCTATAGGCGCTGGTTCTTGATCGTCTCCTGCATCGGCATCCATACAGTTGATGTCTTCGGAGTCGAAGTCGAGCATGTTGGTTAAATCATCGACAGTGGCTACGAAGTGGGTGGTGGGTGGGCTTTGAATTTCTTCATCATCCGTATCCCAACCTTGCTGACCATAGTCCGGCCAGGGCTCTCCTGACAAAGAGAGAGACTTTAGTGAATTCAGAATATCGCCGAAGGGCGAGTGCTGAAAGATGTCCGTGGCGGTGAACTCCATGATCGGCGCCCAATCGGGTTCGATCGGTCAGGGCGCGGAGGGCTCGGAGTCTGGAGAGGTATCCGGCTCCTTGGAGTCACGGGCTTCGCAGAGAATAGGGCTGGTGTTCGGCTCAATCGCCGTAGAGATTGCAGCCCCCGAGGTGCTGTCTAACCACCCATCCTCGGTTGCTGTGATCGGCTCCGAGCTAGGGGTCGGAGCGGACACAGGTGCGGCCTCCAGGGCACTGTTCGGCGGTAGAGCTACATCATGCCCATCGTGACAGTGTGGCGCGCTTGGCTGTGGCTCGAATCCGTCGAAGATCAAGTCTCCGCGGATGTCGGCCGTGTAGTTCAAACTTCCAAATCTGACCTGATGGCCAGGGGCGTAGCTTTCGATCTGCTCCAGATGACCAAGCAAATTGGCCCACAGTGCAAAGCCTCCGAATACGAAGATCTATCCGGGGAGAAAAGTCTCACCCTGGATCGCATCGCTGTTGATGATCGGAGAAGCCATCGGGCCTAAAAGTGACGACACAGAGGAACTCTCAATGAAAGCACCAATGTCGGTGTCAAAACCGGCGGATCTCGGGTAGGGGGTCCCGAACTGTGCATCTAGGCCGGATGGTAACGGGAGGCAGGGGACACAATGTTTTACCCAGGTTCGGGCCCTCTTGATGGAGGTAAAACCCTACGTCCTTCTTGATTAATATTGATGATATGGGTAGTACAAGAGTAGATCTACCACGAGATCAGAGAGGCTAAACCCTAGAAGCTAGCCTATGGTATGATTGTTGTTCGTCCTATGGACTAAAACCCTCCGGTTTATATAGACACCGGAGAGGGCTAGGGTTACATAGAGTCGGTTACAATGGTAGGAGATCTACATATCTGTATCGCCAAGCTTGCCTTCCATGCCAAGGAAAGTCCCTTCCGGACACGGGACGAAGTCTTCAATCTTGTATCTTCATAGTCCAGGAGTCCGGTCGAAGGTATAGTCTGGCCATCCGGACACCCCCTAATCCAGGACTCCCTTAGTGATGATGATGCTACCGGAACAGGGCTTCACCTAAGCACCGCTACGATATGACCGAGGTGGATTATGGTGGAGGGGGGCACCGCACACGGCTGGAAACAATCAACTTGTTTGTTCTAGGGTGCCCCCCTGCCCCCATGTATAAAGGAGCAAGGGGGGAGGTTGTCGGTGTCAAAAGCGGTGGATCTCGGGTAGGGGGGTCCCGAAATGTGCGTCTAGGGTTGATGGTAACAGGAGACAGGGGACACGATGTTTACCCAGGTTCGGGCCCTCTCTATGGAGGTAATACCCTACTTTCTGCTTGATTGATTTTGATGAATATGAGTATTACAAGAGTTGATCTACCACGATGTCGTAATGGCTAAAACCCTAGAAGTCTAGCCTATATGATTATGATTGGCTCTGCCTCTACGGACTAAACCCTCCAGTTTATATAGACATCGGAGGGGACTAGGGTTATACAAAGTCGGTTACAGCGAAAGGAATTTTCATATCCAAACATCAAGCTTTCCATCCACGCCAAGGTGAGTCCCATCCAAATACGGGTGAGAGTCTTCGGTCTTGTATCTTCTTAGCCCATCAGTCCGGCCCATGTCCAACAGGCCGGACGTCCGAGGACCCCTTAGTCTAGGACTCCCTCAGTAGCCCCGAACCAGTCTTTCAATGATGATGTGTCCGGCGTGCAGATTGTCTTCGGCATTGCAAGGCGGGTTCCTCCTCCGATTACTTCAAAGTCCCTCACTTAAAGAGAAGTATTCGGCTTTCCATTTAATGTCACGCCCATCGGCTTCCACGCCTTCCTAACTTCAGCTTCCACGTGTCGAACGAATACAGATGTCGAGGTATTTTTGCACATATCACCCAGACCATACAAGAAAGGCGCCTATTTAAAGAGATTAGATCTCAGATCCATTCCACACCCTGCGGAAAAATCCTCAGAGCTTTCTAGGAGGAACCACTCCAACATGGCTAGCGCTCCCAGCTCTTCCTCCCGTCCCCACAGCTCTGAAAAAGGTGATTGAGAGAGATGTTTCGTATCTCAGCTGACGAAGCTGCAAACACAGGGCTTTCTTCCCCCCACGGATTTAGTCCCCGTCCGAGAAGGATTTGAAGGAAATATGCCCTAGAGGCAATAATAAAGTTATTATTTATTTCCTTATATCATGATAAATGTTTATTATTCATGCTAGAATTGTATTAACCGGAAACATAATACATGTGTGAATACATAGACAAACAGAGTGTCACTAGTATGCCTCTACTTGACTAGCTCATTAATCAAAGATGGTTATGTTTCCTAACCATAAACAAGGGTTGTAATTTGATTAACGGGATCACATCATTAGTTGAATGATCTGATTGACATGACCCATTCCATTAGCTTAGCACACGATCGTTTAGTATGTTGCTATTGCTTTCTTCATGACTTATACATGTTCCTACGACTATGAGATTATGCAACTCCCGTTTGCCGGAGGAACACTTTGGGTGCTACCAAACGTCACAACGTAACTGGGTGATTATAAAGGAGCATTACAGGTGTCTCCAAAGGTACATGTTGGGTTGGCGTATTTCGAGATTAGGATTTGTCACTCCGATTGTCGGAGAGGTATCTCTGGGCCCTCTCGGTAATGCACATCACATAAGCCTTGCAAGCATTGCAACTAATGAGTTAGTTGCGGGATGATGTATTACAGAACGAGTAAAGAGACTTGCCGGTAAAGAGATTTAACTAGGTATTGGATACCGACGATCGAATCTCGGGCAAGTAACATACCGATGACAAAGGGAACAACGTATGTTGTTATGCGGTCTGACCGATAAAGATCTTCGTAGAATATGTAGGAGCCAATATGGGCATCCAGGTCCCGCTATTGGTTATTGACCGGAGATGTGTCTCAGTCATGTCTGCATTATTCTCGAACCGTAGGGTCCGCACGCTTAATGTTACGATGACAGTTATTATGAGTTTATGCATTTTGATGTACCGAAGCTAGTTCGGAGTCCCGGATGTGATCACGGACATGACGAGGAGTCTCGAAATGGTCGAGACATAAAGATTGATATATTGGAAGCCTATGTTTGGATATCGGAAGTGTTCCGGGTGAAATCGGTATTTTACCGGAGTATCAGGAGGTTACCGGAACCCCCCGGGAGCTGTATGGGCCTTAGTGGGCTTTAGTGGAAAGGAGAAGGGGCAGCCCAAGATGGGCCGCGCGCCTCCCCCCTCCCCTAGTCCTATTAGTACAAGGAGAGGTGGCCGGGCCCCCTCTCTCTCTTTCCCCCTCAGCGAATCCTATTCCAACTAGGATTGGGGGGAGGAATCCTACTCCCAGAGGGAGTAGGACTCCCTTGGCGCGCCCTCCTTTGCCGGCTGGCCCCCTTCCCTTGGCTCCTTTATATACGGAGGCAGGGGGCACTCTAGGACACACAAGTTGATCATTGAGATCGTTCCTTAGCCGTGTGCGGTGCCCCCTGCCACCATATTACACCTTGATTATATTGTAGCAGTGCTTAGGCGAAGCCCTGCGACGGTAAAACATCAAGATCGTCACCACGCCGTCGTGCTGACGGAACTCCTCCCCGACGCTTTGCTAGATCGGAGCCCGGGGATCGTCATCGAGCTGTATGTGTGCTAAGAACTCGGAGGTGCCGGAGTAATGGTGCTTGGATCAGTCGGATCGAGAAGACGTACGACTACTTCCTCTACATTGCGTCAACGCTTCCGCAGTCGGTCTGCGTGGGTACGTAGACAACACTCTCCCCTCTCATTGCTATGCATCACCATGATCTTGCGTGTGCGTAGGAAAATTTTGAAATTACTACGTTCCCCAACAGTGGCATCAGAGCCTAGGTTTTATGTGTTGATGTTATATGCACGAGTAGAACACAAGTGAGTTGTGGGCGATATAAGTCATACTGCCTACCAGCATGTCATACTTTGGTTCGGCGGTATTGTTGGACGAGACGACCCGGACCAACATTACGCGTACGCTTACGCGAGACCGGTTCCCCCGACGTGCTTTGCACATAGGTGGCTTGCGGGCGACTGTCTCTCCAACTTTAGTTGAACCAAGTGTGGCTACGCCCGGTCCTTGCGAAGGTTAAAATGGAGTCAAATTGACAAACTATCGTTGTGGTTTTGATGCGTAGGTGAGATTGGTTCTTGCTTAAGCCCGTAGCAGCCACGTAAAACTTGCAACAACAAAGTAGAGGACGTCTAACTTGTTTTTGCAGGGCATGTTGTGATGTGATATGGTCAAGGCATGATGCTGAATTTTATTGTATGAGATGATCATGTTTTGTAACCGAGTTATCGGCAACTGGCAGGAGCCATATGGTTGTCATTTTATTGTATGCAATGCAATCGCGATGTAATGCTTTACTTTATTACTAAGCGGTAGTGATAGTCGTAGAAGCATAAGTTTGGCGAGACGACAACGATGCTACGATGGAGATCAAGGTGTCGCACCGGTGACGATGGTGATCATGACGGTGCTTCAGAAATGGAGATCACAAGCACAAGATGATGATGGCCATATCATATCACTTATATTGATTGCATGTGATGTTTATCTTTTTATGCATCTTATCTAGCTTTGATTGACGGTAGCATTATAAGATGATCTCTCACTAAATTATCAAGAAGTGTTCTCCCTGAGTATGCACCGTTGCCAAAGTTCGTCGTGCCCAGACACCACGTGATGATCGGGTGTGATAAGCTCTACGTCCATCTACGATGGGTGCAAGCCAGTTTTTGCACACGCAGAATACTCAGGTTAAACTTGACGAGCCTAGCATATGCAGATATGGCCTCGGAACACGGAGACCGAAAGGTCGAGCGTGAATCATATAGTAGATATGATCAACATAACGATGTTCACCATTGAAAACTACTCCATCTCACGTGATGATCGGTTATGGTTTAGTTGATTTGGATCACGTGATCACTTAGAGGATTAGAGGGATGTCTATCTAAGTGGGAGTTCTTAAGTAATATGATTAAATTGAACTTAAATATATCATGAACTTAGTCCTGATAGTATTTTGCAAATTATGTTGTAGATCAATAGCTCGCGTTGTTGCTTCCCTGTGTTTATTTTTATATGTTCCTAGAGAAAATTGTGTCGAAAGATGTTAGTAGCAATGATGCGGATTGGATCCTAATCTGAGGTTTATCCTCATTGCTGCATAGAAGAATTATGTCCTTGATGCACCGCTAGGTGACAGACCTATTGCAGGAGCAGATGCAGACGTTATGAACGTTTGGCTAGCTCAATATGATGACTACTTGATAGTTTAGTGCACCATGCTTAATGGCTTAGAATCGGGACTTCAAAGACGTTTTGAACGTCATGGAGCATATGAGATGTTCCAGGAGTTGAAGTTAATATTTCAAGCAAATACTTGAGTTGAGAGATATGAAGTCTCCAACAAGTTCTATAGCTAAAAGATGGAGGAGAATCGCTCAACTAGTGAGCATGTGCCCAGATTGTCTGAGTACTACAATCGCTTGAATCAAGTTGGAGTTAATCTTCCAGATAAGATAGTGATTGACAGAATTCTCTAGTCACCATCACCAAGTTAGTAGAACTTCGTGATGAACTATAATATGCAAGGGATGACAGAAATAATTCCCAAGCTCTTCGTGATGCTGAAATCGACGAAGGTAGAAATCAAGAAAAACATCAAGTGTTGATGGTTAACAAGACCACTAGTTTCAAGAAAAGGGCAAAGGGAAGAAGGGGAACTCCAAGAAGAATGGCAAGCAAGTTGCTGCTCAAGTGAAGAAGCCCAAGTCTGGTCCTAAGCCTGAGACTAAGTGCTTCTACTGCAAAGGGACTGGTCACTAGAAGCGGAACTACCCCAAGTGATTGGCGGATAAGAAGGATGGCAAAGTGAACATAAGTATATTTGATATACATCTTATTGATGTGTACTTTACTAGTGTTTATAGCAACCCCTCAGTATTTGATACTAGTTCAGTTGCTAAGATTAGTAACTCGAAACGGGAGTTGCAGAATAAACAGAGACTAGTTAAGGGTGAAGTGACGATGTGTGTTGGAAGTGGTTCCAAGATTGATATGATCATCATCGCACACTCCCTATAATTTCGGGATTAGTGTTGAACCTAAATAAGTGTTATTTGGTGTTTGCGTTCAGCATGAATATGATTTGATCATGTTTATTGTAATACGGTTATTCATTTAAGTAAGAGAATAAATTGTTGTTCTGTTTACATGAATAAAACCTTATATGGTTACACACCCAATGAAAATAGTTCGTTGGATCTCGATCGTAGTGATACACATAATCATAATATTGAAACCAAAAGATGCAAAGTTAATAATGATAGTGCAACTTATTTGTGGCACTGCCGTTTAGGTCATATTGGTGTAAAGCGCATGAAGAAACTCCATGATGATGGGCTTTTGGAATCACTTGATTATGAATCAGTTGATGCTTGCGAACCATGCCTCATGGGCAAGATGACTAAGACTCCGTTCTTCGGAACAATGGAGCGAGCAACAGATTTGTTGGAAATCATACATACTGATGTATGTGGTCCGATGAATATTGAGGCTCGCGACAGGTATCATTATTTTCTGATCTTCACAGATGATTTGAGTAGATATGAGTATATCTACTTGATGAAACATAAGTCTGAAACATTTGAAAAGTTCAAAGAATTTCAGAGTGAAGTGAAAAATCATCATAACAAGAAAATAAAGTTTCTACGATCTGATCGTAGAGAAGAGTATTTGAGTTACGAGTTTGGCTTTCAGTTAAAAACAATGTGAAATAGTTTCACTACTCACGCCACCTGGAACACCACAATGTGTCCGAACGTCATAACCGTACTTTATTAGATATGGTGCGATCTATGATGTCTCTTACCGATCTACCACTATCGTTTTGGGGTTATGCATTAGAGACAGCTGCATTCATGTTAAATAGGGCACCATCTAAATCCGTTGAGACGACACCGTATGAACTATGGTTTGGCAAGAAACCTAAGCTGTTGTTTCTTAAAGTTTGAGGTTGCAATGCTTATGTGAAAAAGTTTCAACCTGATAAGCTCAAACCCAAATCGGAGAAATGTGTCTTCATAGGATATCCAAAGGAAACTATTGGATACACCTTCTATCACAGATCCGAAGGCAAGACTTTTGTTGCTAAATTCAGAAACTTTCTAGAGAAGGAGTTTCTCTCGAAAGAAGTGAGTGGGAGGAAAGTAGAAAACTTGATAAGGTAATTGTACCTTCTCCCTTATTGGAAAGTAGTTCATCACAGAAATCTGTTCTTATGACTACTACACCAATTAGTGAGGAAGATAATGATGATGATCATGTAACTTCAGATCAAGTTACTACCGAATCTCGTAGGTAAACCAGAGTAAGATCCACACCAGAGTGGTACGGTAATCCTGTTCTGGAAGTCATGTTACTAGACCATGACGAACTTGCGAACTATGAGGAAGCGATGATGAGCCCAGATTCCGCGAAATAGTTTGAGGCCATGAAATCTAAGATATGATCCATGTATGAGAACAAAGTATGGACTTTGATGGATTTGCCCGATGATCGGCAAGCCATAAAAATAAATGGATCTTCAAGAGGAAGATGGACGCTGATAGTAGTGTTATTATCTACAAAGCTAGAATTGTCGCAAAAGGTTTTTCGACAAGTTCAAGGTGTTGACTACGATGAGAGATTATCACTCGTATCTATGCTTAAGTCTGTCCGAATCATGTTAGCAATTGCCGCATTTTATGAAATCTGGCAAATGGATAAACAAAACTGAATTCCTTAATGGATTTATTGAAGAAGAGTTGTATACGATGCAACTAGAAGGTTTTGTCAATCCGAAAGGTACTAACAAAATGTGCAAGCTCCAGCGATCCATCTGTGAACTGGTGCAAGCATCTCGGAGTTGGAATATACGCTTTGATGAGTTGATCAAAGCATATAGTTTTATACAGACTTGCGGTGAAGCTTGTATTTGCAAGAAAGTGAGTGGGAGCACTACGGCATTTCTCATAAGTATATGTGAATGACATATTGTTGATCGGAAATAATGTAGAATTATTTTGTAAAGCATAAAGGAGTGTTTTAAAGGAGGTTTTCAAAGAAAGACTTCGGTGAAGCTGCTTACATATTGAGCTTCAAGATCTATAGAGATAGATCAAGACGCTTGATAAGTTTTTCCAATGAGTACATACCTTGACAAGATTTTGAAGTAATTCAAAATGGAGCAGTCAAAGAAAAGGTTTCTTGCCTGTGTTATAAGGTGTGAAGTTGAGTAGGACTCAAAGCCCGACCACGGCAGAAGATAGAAAGAGAATGAAAGTCATTCCCTATGCCTCAGCCATAGGTTCTATAAAGTATGCCATGAGTTGTACCAGATCTATTGTATACCCTACACTGTGTTAAGCAAGGGAGTACAATAGTGATATAAGAGTAGATCACTGGACATTGGTCAAAATTATCCTTAGTGGAATAAGGAAATATTTCTCGATTATGGAGGTGACAAAAGGTTCGTCGTAAAAAGTTACGTCGATGCAAGTTTTGACACAGATCTGGATGACTCTAAGTCTCGATCTAGATACATATTGAAAGTGGGAGCAATAAGCTAGAGTAGCTCCGTGCAGAGCATTGTTGACATAGAAATTCGCAAAATACTTACGGATCTGAATGTGACAGACCCGTTGACTAAAATTATCTCACAAGCAAAACATGATCACACCTTAGTACTCTTTGGGTGTTAATCACATAAATGATGTGAACTAGATTATTGACTCTAGTAAACCCTTTGGGTATAGGTCACATGACGATGTGAACTATGGGTGTTAATCACATGGTGATGTGAACTCTTAGTCTTGAATCACATGGCGATGTGAACTAGATTATTCACTCTAGTGCAAGTGGGAGACTGAAGGAAATATGCCCTAGAGGCAATAATAAAGTTATTATTTATTTCCTTATATCATGATAAATGTTTATTATTCATGCTAGAATTGTATTAACCGGAAACATAATACATGTGTGAATACATAGACAAACAGAGTGTCACTAGTATGCCTCTACTTGACTAGCTCATTAATCAAATATGGTTATGTTTCCTAACCATAAACAAGGAGTTGTAATTTGATTAACGGGATCACATCATTAGTTGAATGATCTGATTGACATGACCCATTCCATTAGCTTAGCACACGATCGTTTAGTATGTTGCTATTGCTTTCTTCATGACTTATACATGTTCCTATGACTATGAGATTATGCAACTCCCGTTTGCCGGAGGAACACTTTGGGTGCTACCAAACGTCACAACGTAACTGGGTGATTATAAAGGAGCATTACAGGTGTCTCCAAAGGTACATGTTGGGTTGGCGTATTTCGAGATTAGGATTTGTCACTCTGATTGTCGGAGAGGTATCTCTGGGCCCTCTTGGTAATGCACATCACATAAGCCTTGCAAGCATTGCAACTAATGAGTTAGTTGCACGATGATGTATTACAGAACGAGTAAAGAGACTTGCTGGTAACGAGATTGAACTAGGTATTGGATACCGACGATCGAATCTCGGGCAAGTAACATACCGATGACAAAGGGAACAACGTATGTTGTTATGCGGTCTGACCGATAAAGATCTTCATAGAATATGTAGGAGCCAATATGGGCATCGAGGTCCCGCTATTGGTTATTGACCGGAGATGTGTCTCAGTCATGTCTACATTATTCTCAAACCGTAGGGTCCGCACGCTTAACGTTACGATGACAGTTATTATGAGTTTATGCATTTTGATGTACCGAAGTTAGTTCGGAGTCCCGGATGTGATCACGGACATGACGAGGAGTCTCGAAATGGTCGAGACATAAAGATTGATATATTGGAAGCCTATGTTTGGATATCGGAAGTGTTCCGGGTGAAATCGGTATTTTACCGGAGTGCCGGGAGGTTACCGGAACCCCCCCCCCCCCCGGGAGCTGTATGGGCCTTAGTGGGCTTTAGTGGAAAGGAGAAGGGGCAGCCCAAGATGGGCCGCGCACCTCCCCCCTCCCCTAGTCCTATTAGGACAAGGAGAGGTGGCCGGCCCCCTCTCTCTCTTTCCCCCTCAGCGAATCCTATTCCAACTAGGATTGGGGGGAGGAATCCTACTCCCAGAGGGAGTAGGACTCCCTTGGCGCGCCCTCCTTGGCCGGCCGGCCCCCTCCCCTTGGCTCCTTTATATACGGAGGCAGGGGGCACTCTAGGACACACAAGTTGATCATTGAGATCGTTCCTTAGCCGTGTGTGGTGCCCCCTGCCACCATATTCCACCTCGATTATATTGTAGCAGTGCTTAGGCGAAGCCCTGCGATGGTAAAACATCAAGATCGTCACCACACTGTCGTGCTGACGGAACTCCTCCCCGACGCTTTGCTGGATCGGAGCCCGGGGATTGTCATCGAGCTGTACGTGTGCTAAGAACTCGGAGGTGCCGGAGTAACGGTGCTTGGATCGGTCGGATCGAGAAGACGTACGACTACTTCCTCTACGTTGCGTTAACGCTTCCGTAGTCGGTCTGCGTGGGTACGTAGACAACACTCTCCCCTCTCGTTGCTATGCATCACCATGATCTTGCGTGTGCGTAGGAAAATTTTGAAATTACTACGTTCCCCAACAGGATTGACGTCCTTCAATGGCAGGGTTCAGGCGGAGAATTTCCCCAATCCATCCAGGGGAACGAGTGTGCTTCGTTCCCTACTTGCTAAGAGGCGTCGGATTTCCAATCCACCCATTACTCCGAGTGTTCGGGAATGCAGTAATTTGAAAAATTTCCTACGCACATGCAAGATCATGGTGATGCATAACAACAAGAGGGAAGAGAGTTGTCTACGTACCCTCATAGACCGTAAGCGGAAGCGTTATGTCAATGCAGTTGATGTAGTCGTACGTCTTCACGATCGACCGATCCTAGTACCGAAAGTACGGCACCTCCGCGATCTGCACACATTCGTCTCGGTGACGTCCCACGAACTCACGATCCAGCAGAGTGTCGAGGGAGAGCTTCGTCAGCACGACGGCATGATGACGATGATGATGATGCTACCGGAACAGGGCTTCACCTAAGCACCGCTATGATATGACCGAGGTGGATTATGGTGGAGGGGGCACCGCACACGGCTAAGGAATCAATGATCAACTTGTGTGTCCATGGGGTGCCCCCCTCCTCGTATATAAAGAAGTGGAGGAGGGGGAGGGCCGATCCTCTACTATGGAGCGCCCTGGGGAGTCCTATTCCCACCGGGAATAGGATTCCCCCCTTCCATGTAGTAGTAGGAGAGAAGGAAAGGGATAAGAGAAGGAAGGAGGGGGCGCCGCCCCTCCCCCTGGTCCAATTCGGACTAAGCCTTGGGGGCACGCAGCCTCCCCTCTCTCTTTCCCCTAAAGCCCAATAAGGCCCATATACTCCCCGACGAATTCCCGTAACTCTCCGGTACTCCGATAAATACCCGACCCATTCAGAACCTTTCTGATGACCTAATATAGCCTTCCAATATATCGATCTTTACGTCTTGAACATTTCGATACCCCTTGTCATGTCCCTGATCTCATCCGGGACTCTGAACAACCTTTGGTACATCAAAACACATAAACTCATAATACCGATTGTCACCGAACGTTAAGCGTGCGGACCCTACGGGTTCGAGAACTATGTAGACATGACCGAGACTCATCTCTGGTCAATAACCAATAGCGGAACCTGGATGCTCATACTGGTTCCTACATATTCTACGAAGATCTTTATCGGTCAAACCGCATAACAACATACGTTGTTCCCTTTGTCATCGGTATGTTACTTGCCCGAGATTCGATCATTGATATCTCAATACCTAGTTAAATCTCGTTACCGGCAAGTCTCTTTACTCGTTCCGTAATGCATCATCTCGCAACTAAGTCATTAGTCACAATGCTTGCAAGGCTTATAGTGATGTGCATTACCGAGAGGGCCCAGATATACCTCTCCGATACTCGGAGTGACAAATCCTAATCTCGATCTATGCAAACTCAACAAACACCATTGGAGACACCTGTAGAGCACCTTTATAATCACCCAGTTACATTGTGACGTTTGGTAGCACACAAAGTGTTCCTCCGGTATCCGGGAGTTGCATAATCTCATAGTCATAGGAACATGTATAAGTTATGAAGAAAGCAATAGCAACAAACTAAACGATCATCGTGCTAAGCTAACGGATGGGTATTGTCCATCACATCATTCTCTAATGATGTGATCCCGTTCATCAAATGACAACACATGTCCATGGCTAGGAAACTTAACCATCTTTGATTAACGAGCTAGTCAAGTAGAGGCATACTAGGGACACTCTGTTTGTCTATGTACTCACACATGTACTAAGTTTCCGGTTAATACAATTCTAGCATGAATAATAAACATTTATCATGATATAAGGAAATATAAATAACAACTTTACTATTGCCTCTAGGGCATATTTCCTTCAGTCTCCCACTTGCACTAGAGTCAATAATCTAGGTCACATCGTCATGTGATTTAACACCAATAGTTCACATCTTTATGTGATTAGTTCACATCTCCATGTGACTAACATCCAAAGGGTTTACTAGAGTCAATAATCTAGTTCACATCGCTATGTGATTAACACCCAAAGAGTGATCATGTTTTGCTTGTGAGAGAAATTTAGTCAACGGGTCTGCCACATTCAGAGCCGTATGTATTTTGCAAATTTTCTATATCTACAATGCTTTGCATGGAGCTACTCTAGATAATTGCTCCCACTTTCAATATGTATCTAGATCGAGACTTAGAGTCATCCAGATCGGTGTCAAATCTTGCATTGACGTAACTCTTTACGATGAACTCTTTGTCACCTCCATAACCGAGAAACATTTCCTTATTCTACTAAGGATATTTTTGACCGCTGTCGAGTGATCCACTCCTGGATCACTATTGTACCCTATTGCCAAACTTATGGTGAGGTACACAATAGGTCTGGTACACAGCATAGCATATTTTATAGAACCTATGACTGAAGCAGAGTTTTCCGCAAGCTCCAAGCCTTGCGTAAAACCGACGAAGGCATGCTTCCAACCGGGTTGAACCCGGGCGGGTCGCGCGTGCCGAGCCGACTCAAAAAGGTCGGTGGAGGTGTCGGATGTCTACTACACAACCTTCTTCTTGTAGACGTTGTTGGGCCTCCAAGTGCAGAGGTTTGTAGGACAGTAGCAAATTTCCCTCAAGTGGATGACTTAAGGTTTATCAATCTGTGGGAGGCGTAGGATGAAGATGGTCTCTCTCAAACAACCCTGCAACCAAATAGCAAAGAGTCTCTTGTGTCCCCAACACACCCAATACAATGGTAAATTGTATAGGTGCACTAGTTCGGCGAAGAGATGGTGATACAAGTGCAATATGGATGGTAGATATAGGTTTTTGTAATCTGAAAATATAAAAACAGCAAGGTAACAAATGATAAAAGTGAGCGAAAACGGTATTGCAATGCGTTGAAACAAGGCCTAGGGTTCACACTTTTACTAGTGCAAGTTCTCTCAACAATAATAACATAATTAGATCATATAACTATCCCTCAACATGCAACAAAGAGTCACTCCAAAGTCACTAATAGCGGAGAACAAACGAAGAGATTATTGTAGGATATGAAACCACCTCAAAGTTATCCTTTCTGATCGATCTATTCAAGAATCGGTAGTAAAATAACACGAAGCTATTCTTTCCATTCGATCTATCCTAGAGTTCATACTAGAATAACACTGTAAGACACAAATCAACCAAAACCCTCATTTCACTTAGATACTCCAATGTCACCTCAAGTATCCGTGGGTATGATTATACAATATGCATCACACAATCTCAGATTCATCTATTCAACCAACACAAAGAACTTCAAAAAGTGCCTGCAGGTGTCAAAACCGGCGGATCTTGGGTAGGGGGTCCCGAACTATGCGTCTAGGCGGATGGTAACAGGAGACAAGAGACACGATGTTTTTACCCAGGTTCGGGCCCTCTCGATGGAGGTAAAACCCTACTCCTGCTTGATTAATATTGATGATATGGGTAGTACAAGAGTAGATCTACCACGAGATCAAGGAGGCTAAACCCTAGACGCTAGCCTATGGTATGATTGTTGTTCATCCTATGGACTAAAACCCTCCGGTTTATATAGACACCGGAGAGGGCTAGGGTTACACAGAGTCGGTTACAATGGTAGGAGATCTACATATCCGTATCGCCAAGCTTGCCTTCCACGCCAAGGAAAGTCCCTTCCGGACACGGGACGAAGTCTTCAATCTTGTATCTTCATAGTCCAGGAGTCCGGTCGAAGGTATAGTCCGGCTATCCGGACACCCCCTAATCCAGGACTCCCTCGGTAGCCCTTGAACCAGGCTTCAATGAAGACGAGTCTGGCGCGCAGATTGTCTTCAGCATTGCAAGGCGGGTTCCTCCTCCAAGTACTTCATAGAAGATTTTGAACACAAAGGTAGTGTCCGGCTCTGCAAAATAAGTTTCCACATATTGCCATAGAGAGAATAATATTTACACAAATCTAATCTGCTGGCGTATTCTGCAGCATGACATCACACCACGGCCAAGTCTTTATTCGAATTGTTTTACTGTCCCACCTCGGTGCGTTTAGCGAGGCAGTTTCCTTGGCACGTCTTGTCAAAGCAGAGATCGTGTCCCCTTATTCCGGGATTCTCATCAATACGGGCGTGGGTAACCGAACCGCGCCATTGATTACGGCGCTGGGGAGATAAGCGAGTTTTACCATGCTGGTGGGGACGCATAGTCGCGTCCGCCCATATAAGGGGATAAGGATCCACCTTTTCGTCCACGCCTTCTTCCTCCTTTACCTATCCATTTCCGCCCACTTGAGCTCCAGCGCCCAAGTCCGCACACCCCACCTCAACCTTCTCCAGCCATGTCCGAAGCGGGAGGCAAGTGGATGGTCTCCTCCGTCACGGAGGGACACATCAAAAAACTAAGGAAGGCCATATACTTGTCTAACGACATTGCGCACCGGCTTCCCGAAGAGGGGCGGCTCATCCCCACCCCTAGGCCCCATGAGAGGGTGGTGTTCCTCCCCCATTTCCTCCGCGGACTAGGCTTCCCTCTCCACCCATTTGTCCGGGGGCTCATGTTCTACTATGGCCTAGATTTCCATAATCTGGCCCCAAACTTTGTCCTCAACATCTCGGCGTTTATCGTCGTGTGCGAGGCCTTCCTCTGCATCCGCCCCCATTTCGGCATATGGCTCAAGACTTTCAATGTCAAGCCGAAGGTGGTGCACAACACCCAGGCGGAGTGCGGAGGCGCCATGGTGGGCAAGATGCCCAACGTCCTATGGCTCGAGGGCTCCTTCGTGGAGACCCTAAAGGGGTGGCAATCAGGGTGATTTTACATCACCGAGCCGCACGACCCTGAATGGGTCGCAGCCCCCGAGTTCCGATCCAGATCCCCTACGCGGCTCACCTCCTGGAAAGAGACGGGCCTGTCGTGGGGTAAAAAAGGAGAGCTGACCGGACTCCAAACATGCGTCCAAACCCTGGTGGACAAGAAGCTCAAACTTGTCAACATAGTCTAGGTTATGCTCATCCGCCGGATCCTCCCGTGTCAACAACGGGCTTTCAACCTGTGGGAGTTCGACCCGGCACAGCACCGAACTCTGAGCAGGCTCTTCGACATGACGTATGAAGATGCCTGGAAGGTGCTTTTCAAGGGCGCCGAGGCCCCCGCATCCACTACCGAGGATCGCGGATTCAGCACGCAGCGTCACGCTAGTGCGGTAAGCTGTTTTTACCTTTTACAGGGTATTAGTTTTTCATAGTTTGACTCCATGCGGGATCTAAGCTCCCTTACCTTTGACAGGATTGGCAGGAGACGTCCGGACAGATCAACTGTCCGGCTCCTTTGCCCGAAGGCCCAGCGGACGCTCGCTTGGCGAAGCTGCTGGTTCCGGCACCCTATGTGGTGCCGGAGAAGAAGGCCAAGAAGAAGGCCATGGGGACTCGAAAGAGTGCCCGACGCCTGGAGGTGTCGGTTTCATCATCCGACGACTCCAAGACGCACTCCTCCCGTGAAGACGAGGAGGAGGAAGAAGAGACCTCTCCCCCTCCAGCGGGGGAAGGGAAGAAAAAGAAGACCGCCCCAACTAGGGAGGCCGAAGGGTCCAAGAAGGGGGAAACCCTTCCTCCGGACTACTCCACCAACGCCGACGACGACGAAGAGGAGTGGCCACTCAGGGCCAAGCCCCTGGCGAAATCACCAAAGCAATTTATAGTGTTCCTTTCTTGAACAGCTCCTCCTTATGCCGAATATGACTATGCAGTCCGCCCAAGGCCGGGCTCGACGAGTCATTGAGCGGCTCCTGGATTCGTCGGATGTGAATTCGCTTCCGACGGCTACCTCCCCCCACTCTACGGATGACGCCGAGGTGGCGTCCCAATAGGTTCCAAGCCAGGAGGAAGTGGCCCTGGAGGCGCCGCAAGGCGACCTCCCGGACTCCAGGCGTAAAGGGGATAGAACCCCCAAGGGCTCCAAGTCCGGCCTTGAGCCGGACACCGCGCCGGAACCTTCAACGGTTCCGAACTCCGGTAGGCAGCCTCCTTCCAAGAGGAGCAAGCCTACCGAGCCAGTGACCTCCATCCAACCGGAGGCACCGGACAATTTGCTGGAGGTGCTTAACGGCGCTTCCATCGACGAGGAGCACCGCACTATTATGAGTGCGGTGATCCAGAAGTTTCAGTCCGCCAAGAGCGGACTGACTGAAGCCTGTGCCAGCCTTCTAACAGGCTTTGAGGTAAGTAAAGAATATGTAAAAATATTACCGCATAGACAGTAGCCCCTGATGCTCTGTTCGGCGTTTGGAAAGAAAAGCCGAATAGAGGATCTAATAACATTCGTAGGAGTCTAACATAATCAGGTCAATATGCGTATGCAGGCTTCGCAGCTGGCCTCCGCCGCACTGACTGCGAAGGTGGATACGCTGAAGCAAAACCTCGCGTGGTCCGAGAATGAGCTCGGCCATGCCAAGAGGCAACTCGAGGAGAAGAAAGGTAAGTAATACCTTGCGCAAGTATATAGAGAAGATGTGGTTGCAAAAAATGACAGGATCAACGTGCTATTATAGGGGCCACGACCGAGGTGGCAACCCTTAAGAAAGCGCTGTCCGAGGCCAAAAACAGAGCGGCCGCGAAGCGCACAGAGAGAGGGAAGCAGGAGGCGCGGGTGGAGGAGGTGCAGAAAGAGCTCCAGGCTCTCGTGAAAAAATACGAGAGTTTGGAGCTTGACTTAAAGACGCAAGTGTCCGAGCTTGCGGCAGCCCTCGAAAGCGCGAAGTCTGCCAAGGCCGAAGCCCAGAAAGCCCTCCAAGAAATTGAAGCGTTGAAGAAGATAGCGGTGGGTAAGGCATTCATTATGCAAAGCAAGCACGTGAAAGTGAATTACTTGTTACTTACCCGAGTCCGGAGCTCTCCAGGAGCATTCGCAGATTTGCCCCGCAATGCGTCTAATGCCGCCGCCTACTACCGAGCCGAGGAGGGGAGCTCGAGGGAGAAGGTGTTCTGGTCTTAGTATGCTGAGGCCGGACACCTGGTGCCATTGAGCGACCAGCTGAAGCAAATGGTCGAGCTCCACAAGGTGGCCGAATAGGCCATAAAGGGCCTAATAGTTCGGCTTTGGCCTGGAGAGGCTCTGCCTAGGAGCTACTTCGGGCTGGTGAGGCGGCTGGTGGATGCCTGTCCACGGCTTGAAGTAATCAAGCGGTCTATCTGCATCGAAGGTGCCCGTAGGGCGCTTGCCCGTGCTAAAGTGCACTGGGGCAAGATGGATGCGAAGAAGCTGGTGAAGGACGGGCCGCCGCCGGGCAGGGAGCATCGTGTCCCAGAAGTGTATTATGAGGGCGTCCTGAAGGGTGCCCGCCTTATAGCGGATGAATGCTCCAAAGATGTAATTTTTTAGTAAACTCGCATTTGTGATCCTGTATGCTGAAAACTTGTTCATATGCGCTAATCAACGCTTTTGAATTTAAAATATTACCTTCTGTGCGGCCGTTTATCAAATTTGAGAGATGGCGAGTCGTCGGCTTCTGCCCCCATGCCACGAGTGCTGGGGTGTTCGGGATAAACATGAGCGCTCTTTTTCC
This sequence comes from Triticum aestivum, assembly GCF_018294505.1. NCBI lineage: Eukaryota > Viridiplantae > Streptophyta > Magnoliopsida > Poales > Poaceae > Triticum > Triticum aestivum. The sequence goes on from NC_057812.1 coordinate 664,479,336, forward strand.
CATTCTTGGGTCCTTCGAGGGAGGCGCTCAACACAACGAACAAGGCAATTGGACTATAATGCTTGAACACTCTCACTTAGCCATAGAATTCTATAATTTTAAATTTCGGCGAAGCCCCTAGTGTTTGAAAGACCGAGTTTGGGGCGCTATCCACGCCTAGGCCGGACAAAGCCGACTCCTCGCTCTAAGCGACATAAGTCTTTAGGGACTCGAAAACCTCTCGAACAGCGGCCAGCTCTCGCCTCATCATGACGGTCAGTTTTAGCTTTCTCGACTGAGGTGCTTAGCCCAGCTCAAGTGGGGCACAGTAGCAGTAGTTCTCCTAGTGCTACCTTAGCCGATATAACGGAACGTAAGGTACCAAAACATAGGAGCCGGGCAAACCCAACTATTGACCCAAGACATGATTCGGAGTTGATGCATATAATGCTATAAGTTCAGGGTGCCGCACTTGTGAAAGTGTTCGGACTTCTCACACCGTATTGTGGGGTACTTAAGCCCCTGGTGTATTGGCCGTACCAAAGTGTACGGGTGCAACATGTCATTAATGAACATATATTCGTAAAAAAGAGTAATGCAATAATAGACGGAAGCTATGCATTGTTTATTTAAAAAAGCTGCTATCAAAGTAGAACGATACAAATAGTGCAATAGGCAAAAGATGGGACTATTTAACATGTCCTTTCCAGGGGCGAGCTGCGGAATGGTATGTGAAACAGGTATACTGCTCGTTATAGAGACCACCTTAGAGTTCCATAGTGCAGCGTAGCTTTGTGCTTCCCTGGTTGTATCGTGTGTGCGGCAATTGTACTGCTGGACAAGCCTTCCGAAGAATGGAGTCCTGAAAATAAGAGAAAATTAAGAAATCGGCAGCCCCTAGTGCGGTTTAAGCCGCATTTCGAGCGTGCTGTGATGGTGCCCCTCCCCCTGTGCCCATGGTATTTCCAGAGCATAGTTATGTACGCGCAACACTGGTTTCGCAAGTTCGCGAGGGCTGGGGTTGGGCCGCATTGCTACGCTTGCTCGGAACGTGCTAGGCGGTCTTGTTGTAGGTTACTCCGGGCGCGCTTGACGGTGTCCAGATGTTTAATGGCCGAACCGGAGAATTGCCTTGAGAGGCTGCTTTGTACTTCCGCTGCGATAGCCGCCGTATGCTCCTCCGTTCGGAGAGAGCGTTCGGTGTTTCCATTGACCATGATGACTCCTCGAGGGCCTGGTATCTTGAGCTTGAGGTATGCGTAGTGCGACACCGCATTGAACTTTGCAAATGCGGTTCGCTCGAGCAGTGTGTGATAGCCACTGCGGAACGGGACTATGTCGAAGATTAACTCCTCACTTCGGAAATTATCCGGAGATCCGAAGACCACTTCAAGTGTAACTGAGCATGTACAGTTGGCCTCTACACCTGGTATGACGCCTTTAAAGGTCGTTTTAGTGGGTTTAATCCTCGAGGGATCGATGCCCATTTTCCGCACTTTATCCTCGTAAAGCAGGTTCAGCCTGCTGCCGCCGTCCATAAGGACTCTAGTGAGGTGAAATCCGTCAATAATTGGGTCTAGAACCAATGCGGCGAATCCGCCATGACGGATGCTAGTGGGGTGGTCCCTTCGATCAAAAGTGATTGGGCAGGAAGACCATGGGTTGAACTTTGGGGCGACAGGCTCCATCGCGTATACGTCCCTTAGCGCACGCTTCCGCTCCCTCTTGGGGACGTGGGTTGCGTATATCATGTTCACCGTCCGCACTTGTGGGGGAAAACCTTTCTGTCCACTATTTTTCAGTGGCCGGGGCTCCTCCTCTTCATCGCTATGCAGCCCCTTGTCTCTGCTTTCGGCATTTAACTTGCTTGCCTGCTTGAACACCCAACAATCCCTGTTGGTGTGATTGGCTGGTTTTTCAGGGGTGCCATGTATCTGGCATGAGCGGTCGAGTATTCGGTCCAAACTGGACGGGCCCGGAGTATTTCTTTTGAATGGCTTTTTCCGCTGACCGGGTTTAGAGCCTCTGAATCCGGCATTAACTGTCGTATCCTCAACATTGTCGTCGTTAATGCGGCGCTTTTGCTTATTGCGACGCGACCTGCCATTGTTGTCCTTGGTGTCCGAATTACCAGGGCTCTTGGTCATGTTATTGCTGCGAGCTAGCCAGCTATCTTCTCCCGCGCAAAAGCGGGTCATAAGTGTCGTGAGGGCTGCCATAGATTTCGGCTTTTCCTGTCCTAGGTGCCATGCATGCCACTCGTCGCGGATGTTATGCTTGAAGGCTGCTAGGGCCTCTGCGTCCGGACAGTCGACGATTTGATTTTTCTTGGTTAGGAACCGTGTCCAAAATTGTCTGGCCGATTCCTCTGGCTGCTGAATTATGTGGCTTAGGTCATCGGCGTCTGGTGGTTGCACATAAGTGCCCTGGAAATTGTCGAGGAATGCGGCTTCCAGGTCCTCCCAACAACCAATTGATTCTGCTGGCAAGCTGTTAAGCCAATGTCGAGCTGGTCCTTTAAGCTTGAGTGGGAGGTATTTGATGGCGTGTAGGTCATCACCGCGGGCCATGTGGATATGAAGGAGATAGTCCTCGATCCATACCGCAGGATCTGTTGTGCCATCGTATGATTTGATATTCACGGGTTTGAAACCCTCGGGGATTTGATGATCCATTACTTCATCTGTGAAGCATAGTGGGTGTGTGGCGCCTCTGTATTGGGCTATATCACGATGCAGCTCAAACGAGCTTTGTCTACTGTGTTTGGCCCGGCCGGATTTACTGTATCCGGAGTGACGATTACCGTCTCGTGCCGTGGGGCGCCCACACGATCCGTAGATTGATCTTGTTTGCCTTGCCTTGTCCTCCAATATATCTTGCAGGTCTGGCGTGTTTTCCCGTGCCTTGGTATTTTTTGAGCGGCGCCGGGGTGCGGCTTGAGTGGAGGGCCGAGAGGTCTCTCTGTCGCGGCGACGGGGTGGCCGGTCAGCCGCATCATGCGCTGGTAATGTAGGTTTAGGTGCTTCCTCCTCTAATCGGGGTAGCAACCTGCGCTTTGGGTAGCTCTTGGAGGGGCGTTCGAGTTCATAATCTTCGGCCGCAAGGACTTCAGTCCATCTGTCGGCTAGCAAATCTTGATCAGCTCTAAGCTGTTGCTGTTTTTTCTTGAGGCTGCTCGTCGTGGCCATAAGCCTGCATTTGAAACGCTCTTGTTCGACGGGATCCTCCGGCATGACAAATTCGTCGTCGTCGAGGCTTGCCTCGTCTTCGGAGGGAGGCATATAATTATCGTCCTCGACCTCTCTGTCTGCCGCTCTCTCATGAGGGCTGGCTTCTCCATCCTCCTGTGCTGAATCTTGCTGGAGGTGGTTGTCTTCGGCACTGCCCAGGGTGTTATTATCTCCCGTGCCGGAATCACCGTTTTTGCTTTGGGCGGGGTTTAGAGCGGCGCCGCTGACGTCGGCGCTTAGGCTGCTTCTTTGAGGGGTCATCCTCCGTTGTTCCATCACCATTGCCTTCTTTTGGGGTGTCCACCATGTATATATCATACGACGAGGTGGCTTTCCAGTGCCCTATAGGCGCTGGTTCTTGACCGTCTCCTGCATCAGCGTCCATACCGTCGATGTCTTCAGAGTCGAAGTCGAGCATGTCGGTTAAATCATCGACAGTGGCTACGAAGTGGGTGGTGGGTGGGCTTTGAATTTCTTCATCATCCGCATCCCAACCTTGCTGACCATAGTCCGGCCAGGGCTCTCCTGATAAAGAGAGAGACTTTAGTGAATTCAGAATATCGCCGAAGGGCGAGTGCTGAAAGATGTCCACGGCGGTGAACTCCGTGATCGGAGCCCAATCGAGTTCGATCGGTAGGGGCGCGGAGGGCTCGGAGTCTGGAGAGGAGTCCGGCTCCTTGGAGTCATGGGCTTCGCAGAGAATAGGGCTGGTGTTCGGCTCGATCGCCGTAGAAATTGCAGCCCCCGAGGCGGTGTCCAACCACCCATCCTCGATTGGCGCAGTTGGCTCCGAATTAAGGGTCGGAGCTGATGCAGGTGCGGCCTCCAGGGCACTGTTCGGCGGCAGAGCTAGATCATGCCCATCGTGACAGTGCGGCGCGCTCGGCTGCGGCTCGAATCCTTCGAAGATCAAGTCTCTGCGGAGGTCGGCCGTGTAGCTCAAACTTCCAAATCTGACCTGATGGCCAAGGGCGTAGCTTTCGATCTGCTCTAGATGACCAAGCGAATTGGCCCGCAGTGCAAAGCCGCCGAATACGAAGATCTATCCGGGGAGAAAGGTCTCACCATGGATCGCATCGCTGTTGATGATCGGAGAAGCCATCGGGCCTAAAAGTGACGACACAGAGGAACTCTCAATGAAAGCACCAATGTCGGTGTCAAAACCGGCGGATCTTGGGTAGGGGTCCCGAACTGTGCGTCTAGGCGGATGGTAACATGAGACAAGGGACACGATGTTTTTACCCAGGTTCGGGCCCTCTCGATGGAGGTAAAACCCTACTCCTACTTGATTAATATTGATGATATGGGTAGTACAAGAGTAGATCTACCACGAGATCAAGGAGGCTAAACCCTAGAAGCTAGCTTATGGTATGATTGTTGTTCGTCCTATGGACTAAAACCCTCCGGTTTAAATAGACACCGGAGAGGGCTAGGGTTACACAGAGTCGGTTACAATGGTAGGAGATCTACATATCTGTATCGCCAAGCTTGCCTTCCACGCCAAGGAAAGTCCCTTCCGGACACGGGACGAAGTCTTCAATCTTGTATCTTCATAGTCCAGGAGTCCGGCCGAAGGTATAGTCCGGCTATCCGGACACCCCCTAATTCAGGACTCCCTCGGTGCCCCAAAGTTTCTACCGGAGAGTCAGGACGAAAACGTGTGCCAACCCCTATGCATAAGTTCACAAGGTATTGGAACCCGCAAGTTGATCACCAAAATATACATCAAGTAGATCACGTGAATATCCCATTGTCACCACAGATAAGCACATGCAAGACATACATCAAGTGTTCTCAAATCCTTAAAGACTCAATCTGATAAGATAACTTCAAAGGGAAAACTCAATCCATTACAAGAGAGTAGAGGGGGAGAAGCATCATAAGATCCAACTATAATAGCAAAGCTCGCGGTACATCAAGATCGTGTCAAATCAAGAACACGAGAGAGAGAGAGAGAGAGAGAGAGATCAAACGCATAGCTACTAGTACATACCCTCAGCCCCGAGGGTGAACTACTCCCTCCTCGTCATGGATAGCACCGGGATGATGAAGATGGACACCGGTGATGGATCCCCCTCCGGCAGGGTGACGGAACGGGTCTAGATTGGTTTTCGGTGGCTACGGAGGCTTGCGGCGGCGGAACTCCCGATCTAGGTTATTTTCTGGAAGTGGCGTCGGGAACAACTCAGGGTAGTCCACGAGGCGGCCACGAGGCAGGGGGCGCGCCCAAGGGGGTAGGATGCGCCCCCACCCTCGTGGTGGCCTCGGGACTCTTCTGGTCCATATCTGATGCTCCGTGGGCTTCTTCTGGTCCAAAAATGACCTCCGTAAATTTTTAGGTCAATTGGACTCCGTTTGATATTCCTTTTCTGCGATACTCAAAAACAAGGAAAAACAGAAAACTGGCACTGGGCTCTAGGTTAATAGGTTAGTCCCAAAAATAATATAAAAGAGCATATTAAAGCCTGTTAAACATCCAAAACAGATAATATAATAGCATGGAACAATCAAAAATTATAGATACATTGGAGACATATCAATGTCCAGCTCGGGCTCAGACTCGTTGATCTTGCCGATGAAGATGTGAATTCCGCCAAAGGGGACCCGGTACCCGTACTTGATTGAGTCGGCCTCGAGGCCTGCGTCTTCGATGTAGATCTTGCCGCGGAGACTCGTAGTCATCCTGCCAACGACGTACCCCTCGATCCCTGGGAAAGAGCCCTTCAAGAACTCGAAACCACTGTGCGCTGGCCCCACGGTGGGCGCCAACTGCCGTGGACTTGTCACGGCAGATGCCCTTGTGAAAGGACTTAGGTGTGGAGCCATCGCAACGTAGGTTAGCTCGAAGGGGTTGATCGGGATGAAAGACACGAGTTTACCCAGTTTTAGCCCCTCACAACGAGGTAAAAGCCTATGGCGTGCTTTGTGTATTACTAGATGAGTATCGATTACAAGGGAGAGGAATCGCTTAACCTAGCTATCGATTGATTGTAATTTGCCTTCACCCGCCGCCGGGTATCGCCTTTATATACACAGGTCGAGGCCCGGCGGCTTAGAAGAGTCCATGTCGGGTTCACATAACATAACCGACTCTGGTTCTAAGTCACCTTGCCTTGCTAGGCAAGTCACCATATGGCGGCTCACACCTTCGGGTCTTTAGACGCCTCCGAGTCTTGGGCCTGCTTGTAAGCCGCCATCTTCATGTCTTGTCTCCTTGGGCCTACTTGGGCCTTTTATCTATGAGTCGCCAACGGTGTAACCCGGACCCTCCTGGGCGGGTCACACCACGGGGTTATATCCCCAACACTCAGGAATGTGAATACCATCCATCCATCTAAGAAATTCAATCTTCTTGTCATCGACAGGGGATATATATATGTTAGTAAGAGTCCAGCAACTCCCACATTTTGTTTGATTGTAAAAGCACAAAGACTGCTTAATTATTTTGAAATAACATTTTACCTTTGAAGTGACTAGAGCACCAAATTGTTAGAATTCCTCCTGGTTTGCCCACAGATGGTGTATAGGCAAAAGGATCAAACTTGGGGGCGGGGGATGGGGGGATTTCGTAATGAAAGCCAAATCAATATTCTCTTGTTTGGTCTCCTGAAAACATACAATAGTGCACCCACGAGATGATAACAGAAGTATTACTTTAGGCAAATGATGACAAAAGTATGTAGGAATGATACGATAATAGCATGAAAATAAAAAAATTATAGATACGTCAGAGATGTATCACGGAGCGGCTCCTCCGCGAGCGCCAGGTGGTGGTCGGGCAGGGCTGCCAACGGCATGGCCGGCGACGGCGGTGCCGCTAGCCAGACCAGCCACGCGGAGGTCACAACCCACTACTAGATAGTCTCGATTTTTTCAAGTTATGTAAATTATGACCAAACTTTAGTGAATTCCATCGTGTTTGATGAAATTCGTCGGTCCTGTTGAAATTTCGTTTAAAATGTATGCGAGAATGGTTGGATAGCCGTCTCCCATATCACTGTCTGCGGGCGCTTCCCGGGGCGGATATCGTTTTCAGTTTGAGAGTCGGCATTCGAAATGCTCAAAGGATGACTTCTGTACTGTGTTTTTCAAAAGAAAAGTCTACATGTCTTCTGGTCCTGTCATCTACATTTATACCGGTCGTATGTAAAATACGTAGATTGGACCTTGGCTACTTAGCTTAATAGCCTCTGTCTGCTACGGCCATAGGTTGACTCACATGACACATGGTCCACGTTCCTGTAGGTCTCGTCTCACAGCGATCTCCGGCGGTCGACCGACGTGACCATCCTACATATTTCTAGGAGCGTCCTTAGACCGGGCTGTATCCAACACTTGCAAAGAATATCCACTGGCCTGGTCCAGAAGCAGGAATTTCTCAAGAAGATATAGAGTTCCATTCCATTTTGCGAAGAAGAACATCCCAATAAGTTAACTCAATCGCAGGCGCCGACTAATTCAATTCAACCGAACGGTAATGCGAGCGATATATACACTTTTGAATTTTGATGACAGAGACAGCACCTTGGCGCCACCTTTGATGCTTCCAATGCCTTTTTACCCCAACAGATAGACATTGCCAAGTTGCGCCAACGAGTGTAATCATCAGTTTCGTCCGCGTTTCTTTCTCATTGTTTGCCCCGGTAAAATTTCATAGATGTGGCTTTCACGCACCGGGGAACGTGAAGACCGTGACTCCATCTCCCATCTCTGATTCTCTGGAGACGGTAAACTATCATTGAACACGACACTTAGAGGCATCATGAGCGTGACAGATTAGTTAATTGTTCCGCTCCATGACAACGCCAAGGACAAAGAACATTAGTACTCCTACATGACTTTGCTTAGGTCTCCAAGACAACATATAATACTATATGATGTCTAGCACATGGATCAAGGACTAGTCAAAATGTGCTCCTTATGTTAGGGTTTAGATCATCTACAGCGACGTCTGGACGGATGGTCCCACTGATGGATCAGAAAAAACAACCCAAACGGGCTCCTTATACCGTCCGTAAATGTTCGAACTGATCAGCGCCCCTCGTATTCAGAACAAATGCAGGGTGGGTATGAGGAGGCCCGGGCGCGTATGCTACGTCGGATCAGACAGCCCAACCCCACAATCCCTTAAGTCTACCAAACCCGCCGTCCTCCTCCGTGTCCGTCCATCATTTTTCGCATCCGAGCCGTCGCCATCGTCCACCCTTGCTCCCCCATCCTCGTCGCCGGCCACTATCTGTCTCCCTAGATGTCGACAGGCCTGTCCCACGCCGCCGTCACGGAGGCTGCTTCGACGTTATCCGTGGGTGTCCTGTCCACGGCTTCGGCGTGTAAGCTAGAGAACGTCGTCCGTAGGAACCGGTGATGAAGACAGCGGGAGAGGGAAGCGGCGTCGCTGGGAGTGGATTGGACCTGGAGGAGCAGCGTTCACCCTCGCCGTGCCCGGCACCCTGAACCCCGTCGATCCAGTCGGGTCAGAGGACGATCTGGCGGCCGGTTGGGAGGTGTGTTTTCCGCCGACGCGAAAGAAGATCAATGAACGTAGAGAGTACGGGCGTTGAGAGCGGCGATGGCAGCAGCGGCAACGGAGGCAAGGATGCAGGCAGAGGAGACGACAAGGGTGAAGGCAAAGCAGGCAGAGCAGGACGCAAGGATGGCCACGAAGCATGCGCAACAGGAGGCAAGGATGACTAGGGAGCAGGCGGCATGGATAGCGTCCGCGAGTCATCCGGCCAGCGAGTGATTCATCATGCTTGGACATAAATTTTATTTTGGCATGTCTGAATTATTGAATTAGAATCTATTCTCTTTGTCGCATTGTTAAACTGTTGTATTCGTGCTTTATAATTCACGTGCATAGATTTGAAGATTCATATTTAAGGTATGTGGCTATCCGACGGGTCCATTGAGGGGCCGTCCGGCGATGTCGCAGACCTGCTCAGGCGCATCCGCGGGCGTATAGCGAGCCGGATTTGTCAAGTCCGCTCATAGATGCTCGTATGTGTGCCGTGCCCGTGCGCGTATAGCGAACGGGATTTGTCAAAGTCCGGCCATTGATGCTCGTATGTGTGCATTAATCGAAGGCTGTGTTTGCTTGGACCAATGCGCATGCGGATGCATTCTTGGTCTTTGCAGCGAAAGGCCAGCTTGAGATGGACACAATTCCTGGAGCATTAGCAGTTTAGCACTGCATCGTAGTAGGATCTATAAGTTGATCCTTCCCTGCACTGCCAGCGAGTGTGGCAGCGTCGTGTGCGGATTCTGAGCTCACGGAACCACCCATCCAGGCAGCAGGCCCAGGCCTGGGGTTCGTGCCTACGCGCCCGGCGCCATTGCCGCTGCCAAAAAATGCCCTGCGAGTTCACAGACCAGACCTGCCACCGCCACCGCGCGGCGCCACTCGTCCTGCCAAGAAAGGCTCGTACGACCACGAGAGCTAGCGGCAGGGCACAGTTCCGGCGATGGCGAGAGCTGAGGGCACACTTGCCTGCGCGGCGCAGCGCAGCAGCGGCCATGTTCGGACGAACCCCCCAGCGGCGGATGCCTGCCGTGGCAGCGCTCGTGCCGGCCGCTCGCGGGACACGCCGGCAGGCCGGCCTGATTCCCCTGCGGCTCCGGGCCTGCACGTCCGTTCGTACGTCCGTGCCTGTGCTTGCCGGAGCTGCATGCAAGAATCCCGTCACAAGATGCACAGAAACCGGGCTGGGGCTGGAGGTGCAGTGCACGCGCCAAATCCATCGCGAGACCCCATCTTGGATGCATCCGTTTGAAATAGAACGGAAGAATAGCGCAGTCCAGCGCGCGGTCTTAAACAGACAAATGTTCGAATTTTGTCTGTTTTCGATTCATTTCTGGCCTAAATTTACGTCGAGTTTGGGATGAAAAGGACATCGCGCGGATGGACTAGACGTACACCCTTGTCTCCCGTGGCCTGTCTGTCGGGGACACTAAAAGTCCATTCGCTTCCCACGCCTCCACCCGCTCTCCCCCGTCCCACCCCGCCGCTGGCGCCGCCATTATTTTTCGGCCGCCTCCCCACTGCTCACACCCCGGCCGTCCATACCATACCACGTTTCGACATGGCCGCCATCACGCCCGCGCTTTCGTAGGAGTTCTGGTCGTCGCTTGGAGGAGATTTGGCCATCGCCGTCGTACCCGGTGGCAGAGGGGATACGACCGCCGGCGATGTTTATGGGCCACGGTGACCACGTCAGCTTCCGGCGAGTGCTCCAGAGCGGCCAGTAGCCGGCCGCCAACCACCCCTACTGCATCGGGGTGATCATCGCGGCCTCTTTGCCACCACGACCGCAAAGTGTTTGACACTTTGCCCACAAAGGTATGGACAGTGGAGATGAATTTTTCTTTCATCACTTCATTTATTCATCGGACGATTCGTCCTCAGATGATGAAGATCTTGTGGTGGCTGCACTGGTCGTTCACGACCACATTGAACGGCAGCTTCCTCGGTACAGTGGGTCACTCTCTGGCCGTGCTCCCAACCTGAACCGCAACAGGGAGCCTGCTCTATGCCGATTACTTTACGAACACCCCGCTCTTCAAGCCGGATAAATTCCGTCATCGTTTTCGTATGGCAAGGCATGTGTTCAATCGTATCTGAGAGGGAGTGGTTGCTTATGACCCATACTTCGAGTGCAAGACCGTGGTGGCAGTGTTTGGCTCTGAGTACTTGAGGCGGCCAAATGCCGCTGATACAGAGAAATTGTTGGCGACCAACGCAGCTAGAGGCTTTCCAGACATGCTTGGTAGCATAGATTGTATGCACTGGGAGTGGAAGAACTGTCCATTTGCTTGGCAGGGCCAGTACAAGGGGCATGTTAAAGCGTGCACTGTCATGTTAGAAGCGGTGGCTTCGCAAGATGTTTAGATATGACATTCTTTCTTCGGCATGGCAGGTTCTCACAATGATATCAACGTGCTGCAACGTTCTTCAGTCTTCGCAAGGCTTGCATAAGACCACTCCCCACCTGTCAACTTTGAGATCAACGGCCACCAGTACAACAAGGGATACTACCTAGCTGATGGTATATATTCTCAGTGGTCAACTTTTGTGAAGACAATATCGAACTCCCAAGGTGAGAAGAGAAAGAGATTTGCCCAAATGCAAGAGAGTGCTAGAAAGGATGTGGAACGTGCTTTTGGTGTGCTTCAATCCCGATGGGGTATCGTTCGAAACCCTGCACTGACATGGGATGAAGGGAAGTTTTGGGAGGTGATGACTGCTTGTGTGATCATGCACAACATAATCGTCGAGGACGAGCGTGATAACAACATCTTCGACCAAGGATTTGATTTTCAAGGTGAAAATATTGAGCCCCTGCACCAAGAATTGGCCACGTTTGAATAGTTTGCCTAATTTCATTGTGAAATGTGTGATTGGCACTCATCTGGATTTCAAAATGACTTGGTTGAGCATGTGTGGACTCACATTGGCAACCAATAGATGTATTGATTCATTATGTTCATTCAAGACAATTTCGATATGGTTGTAAAACTATTTTATTAGAAAAAAATTTGATTGAGTTGTAAAACTATTTTTATTTTCAGGCAATTAATATTTGAACGTGCAAACTTGTTTTAAACATTAAAATATGAATATATGAGCATTTTTTGCCGTGGCGAACAGGATGAGGCTAAAGGATACGTCCGCGCGCTGCGCGCACGGCCATCGCATCCTAGGACATGTCCGAACACGACCACATTACCTTACTCAAACAAACAGAATCCTAATAAAACGGACGTCTGTTTAGATTCATACGCTGGAGTTGGCCTAAATGCGTCACCGTCTCGGGGAGAGGGGCGAGAGTTCCACGGCACTCTGGACGATTAGTTCAGGACATGTACGATGTTTCTGTGTCTGTTCAAAACAGAGTTTACTACGAATCGGCGTGGCTCTGCATTGACAAATGACAACCATTGTGGGATTCGAACTTCTGCGCAACTTGGTTGCAAGGACATCTCCAATGCCGTCCGCATCCATCCGAAGCGTGCGGCCTGGACATGTTTATCCGGATGTCCGGACCGCTGTCATGCTTGCTTTCAACAAGTCTCCTTCCTCGTCCATATGCTTTCCCGCCCGGTGTTAATTGTCGCATTCATGCCGTTTTAGAGTGGCCGTTCTACGTTGACGTCAGTCCAGAGCAGACGTGATCTCTCGCTAGTGCCAGCATTGAAGCGGCTCGCAAACCAAGATTGCCATTCGCGCCACTTCTCTGGTGTACGTGCATGTTTAATGCCGGAGAGATGTTTATTGGACAGGACAGGACGGATATCTACCCCGTCCGTTCAATGTCCATCCGTCCGTCTCCCGCCTTTAAACAGGCTCGCCGGCCGAGAAACCAACTCCGGCGTCTGCATTGACGCACCCGAACGCTTAGCCTCACCGAAACAGCTATTTAAAGGCAGCCACACCAAGCTCACAACACACCACAACACATCCGCTCCACATCCTCTTTCAGCATATCCGCCATGATCGCAAACAGGAACGTGTTGTGGAAGAGCCCGTCAACGGAGCAGAAGCACAAGATGGCCATCCTTGCGGCCGCCTGACAGAGCCGTCGTGCCATGAGGATCCAGGTGGGCATGCCAGCTAGCTTGACCAAGGTCTCCGAAATGACCCCGGGATGGAGCCGTGCTCTGACGACGACTCCGCACCAGAGCCCGCGCTTGTGCATGTTGGCTTGATCATGAAGCAAGCACATGCGCACTTCAACGTCGCCATGGCGGAGAAGCAGTTTGTGTCGGTGCCTATGTCGGCGTTTCGGCGGGTATAGGAAAAGCAGCGGTACAACATGTTCCTTCTCAAGTAGCATCGACTGGCGAAGGACCAATCTACAACGAGCGTGCAAGCAAAGAGGCCGTGGCGAATCACAACTTTGTTGCCGAGCAGCTAGCGCGCTCTATGAGGCCTCGCATGCTCAAGCCACCGCTCGCACCACGGAGATGTCGCAGCCGGACGTGGAGGCGGCGCTGGCGATGGAGGACGAGAACGCCGACATCGCACTGTGCATCGCCTCGTGTGTTTGACCCCTTCTAGTGACGAACAGCGCGTAATCTATATCTCGCTTAAACAAGATGTATGATCCCCTCGCCTGAATTTTTCCTCCACGTGCTGCAAAACTGGGCATGCCCATTTTCACGCCTTCCTTTGCTCCCCCACTGTCGCTTGCCACATTCCGTGTGTTGCGGCCAATGGACGAGCGCCGCATAGCAGTTCCCCCAAATGGGTCAGCCCTGATGGTGATGCACGCAAACAGTGATGTGAGTCAGCGTTCGAACTCTGGGCCTCCTGCTGGTGAGCACCCTTCACAAGCCACAACGCCTGACAGGCTTCGATTTCTTCAATCGGTAGCGCGGAGTATAAGAACTATAATCAACGACAAATTTATTTATTTTCAAATTTCAAACGTGATTTATTTTTGAAAAAGTGAATATTTTATAAACACGGACATCTTTTTAGGAAACATAGATAATTTTTTTAACACATGAACATTTTTTGAAGTTCCAAACTTTTTTTTCAAAAAATACATCTTTTATGAACAAAATTTGATAACGGGAACATGTTTTAAAATTCTGAACAATTTTTCAAAATCTCAAACATTTTTCGAAATTCCTGAACATATTTTGAAAATGGGAACATTTATTTAGTTTGTGAGAAATATTGATAACAGGAATCTTTTTTGACGTTATGAACAATCTTTGAAAAACACGTCATTTTTTAAAATTCCCAAACAGTTTTTTAGAAAAATGCAAACAATATTTGGAAACACAGCTTTTTTTTTAAATTTCCAAACATTTTAAAAAAATGGCAACCTTTTCTGGAAAAGAAAAAAAACAAAAAAAATCAAAACGGATGGGGTAGTACCTACGTTATCTACACAATGGGCCGGCCATTGCACCGCTCGGCTGTTCGCCTGGTGCGAATCGTCGGCAGTTTGGGGGAAGAATGGCGGCAGCGATTGAAAATGGAATACTACGAGTCGAAATGGAAAATGCAAATGGTAACCAAGCTCCTGGGGCTTGGTGTTTGAATAAAAACAAATTTCATATTTAAATTTTTTAAAAATATATAAAAAAATCCATGGAAACTTATACATGTTGAACATGAACGCGTGAAAAAACGTTTGAAAATATTGTGATTTGTAGGTTGTACAAAATAAACAAAATTCCGGCCCAACAACAAAAACAACCAGCACATTTTAGAAATGTGTATTTGTCTTTTTTTTTGCACACCACGTGTGAAAGTGTACTGTTATGAAATTTTGCAGATACATAATATATGTGTATGAGTGTTCACAAAAAATTACGATTTTTCACACTGTAGAAAATTGCATTTTGAAACCGAGCTCCTTGTAGCTCGGTCTCCAAAAGCTCGCACTCGAGTCGAAGTGCATACATTGATACATATAGGCTGTGTGATGACCTTTGGGGGAGAATCGTTCTACTGTGAGCTACATGAGCTTGGTTTCTACTGCCTCCGTTCTGAATTATTTATCGCAGGTATGGATGTATCTAGATGTATTTTAGTTCTAGATACATCCATTTTTGTGACGAGTAATTTGGAACGGATGGAGTATTGATTAAAAAAAATCGGTATAACCCTTTTATACAGAGAAACAATCAAGTGAAGTGCCCCGCCCAAAAAAAAGAGAGAGTAAAGTGAATGAAAGTATGAAGACCACTGTACCACACAGACCATACAAGCACGAGAAAAAAGGAAAAACCTGGGCTGCGCTACGGCTATCTACAGTTTCCTCTGCAGTCTCTTCGTGTCTGCATTATCCTCACTTCGGTGCCTTCACCGGTCAGGGGCGGTCCGATATGGCGGTGAAGGTGATGGAGGTGCGGGTGGTGTTGCCGGTGGACGACAACGACGACGGCGAGGAGCGCGCCACGATGGAGGTCAGCAGCGACGACGACGTGGCCTTGCTCCTCAGCTTCAGGTCCCTGAAGTCCCGGATCACGTCGGGCTTGGTGATCTCATGCGACTCCACGTCCTCCTCGCCCTTCAGCATCCGGGTCACCGTCGACATGTCGGGCCGCCGTTTCGTCACGTTCTTGGTGCACAGGAGCCCCACCTTCAGGAACCTGCACGCCTCATCCACGTCCAGGTCGTCGCCCAAGGAGCTGTCGATGATCTCGTCCAGCTGCCCCTGGTCGTAGTATGCCCACGTCTGCAGAGGAAGAAAGGAACAGTAATCTCTTGGTAATACCGTGATAGTATAGCACTAAATAAACAGGCCTACGATGAACAAATTAGAACAGGGTCCTGTACCTACCTTCTCAAGAAGAATCTGATCTTCGTAGGGTAGTTTTGTATCAGTGTTGCATCTTCCGCTGACTATTTCTATCAGCAGAACGCCGAAGCTGTAAACATCTGATTTCCGGGTCACCTGTCCTCGGATGGCGTATTCGGGAGCCAAGTAACCTCTGCAGGCAAAAACTACAGTGAGCAAAAGCAACAGAGGAGATATCTAATTAACTATATCATATTGCGGGTTTTTTTCACTTTTCCCAATCTTAATGTGCTTATGCAGCCCTAACCATGGAGATCAGGCAAGCTAGCATTTTAGTATAATGAGAAAACACAAGTAAACATATAGCAAAGCAGACAGGTTCGATTAACTAGTTTACACTTACAGCGTTCCTGCGACTCTTGTGCTAATATGTGATACATCTGAAGGTAGAAGCTTCGCTAAGCCGAAATCGGAAATTTTCGGGGTAAGATCCTGATCCAGAAGTATATTGCTAGCTTTGATGTCCCGGTGGACAACATGAGGTCGGACACCGTCATGGAGGTATGCTAGTCCCTGGGCAACACCAATGCAAATATTCACTCGAGTTCTCCAGTTAAACTGGATGCTGCTATGCTGCTGAGAACCTGAAAAATGGCAAGGACCAAGAAGGATTACGGCATCTGAAATTTTTCTAGGAGCAAAAGAATACAGAGGTTCAGCAATCATAATCTACCTAGAAGGGTTTGTGCAAGGCTATTATTTTCAAGATAATTATAGACAAGGATCTTGTGGCTTCCTTCCACACAACAGCCATAAAGCTTGACAAGATTCTCATGGGAAATATCAGAGATCGTAATAAGTTCACTAAGAAATTCCCTCGCGCCTTGCCTAGACTGCAAAGAGAGCACCTTTACTGCAACGGCTGTTCCATCCCTGAGTGTTCCCTGAAATGGCAAGTAAGCGATTTTAAAACACTTGCAATAATTAAGGTCCAGCATCGAATACAAAATAAATAGGGTATTACCTTATAAACTGGTCCATAACCTCCCTCACCAATCTTATTGGATTGGTCAAATCTTGCAGTTGCCCTATCCAACTCTTTATAGCTAAATCTTGTTATGTTCTCAACACCCGGGAGGTCTGCAAAAGACTAAATGTAAGTGAAAACGAAGGCAGAATGGCGAGGAGGTGACAAAGTGATATCATATTCTGAATAGCGATTTTCAACAAAACTGTAGGTATAAGAGCTCATACCCTCATTGAGTGGACCAGTTTGTTGCTGACCCCCACTCGTCCTTTTGAAAATGCGAGAAAAACAACTCATTATCAAGTTGTTTCAATTCTCGATCCACAATACAAACCTCTGTACTGTGGTTCACTTGGTAGATATATCAATTAAATATCGATCTAACCACAGGCATTTCATCCTTCATGTTCAATAACAGCAATCATCAGCCTTCAACAACAGTGATTATATCCTGAAACAGAAGAACATGAACACAGGTTCCGGTTACGTGTTACCTGACAGAAGTAGCATGTGCAATGTATAACATGTCCAATTCAAGATTTCCTTTTTAGATAGAAATACTTTCTCCTAGTCAAAATACATGTTATTCAGATCCATGTGAGTCAAACATTTTTAGGTTTGACTATCAATGTAGAAATAATTACGAACATTGCAGCATCACATTGATAAGATCCATTGTGAAAGACAACACATTTTTCAAAGAAATTCAGAATGTCACGTTGGAGACCACGCCAATGTTCACATTGACATGTATTTTGACTGGGATATTCAGTATGCACAAGATGGCAAGAATTTTGACTGCAAATAGTTAATGCATTTCGGTCATAATAATAGTTGAAACACAGAATTCAAGTTCAAATACTGCTCGGGTAGTTTGCTGACATAGTAACTGAGAGTCTTTAGTTAGATTCACAAGGTTCAGAAACACTAACAGGTAACAGCTCATGAATTATGGGCTAAATTTAACAGTGGAGGGGAAAAAAGGTTCCAAAGAGAAATGCTCCAGATTTGTCGGTGCTCTTAGAAACTTCCATCGTAACAGCAAAGCCACTTAAGCATTACACGTCGATTCAAACTTGAATGTTTCTGGAGCTTTACCCATCAGAAACATCACTGACAGCTTTGCACAGGCAGTGGAGTTTTAACTAACAACCAACTATCACTGATTTGATAGGCTGCAACTGACATGTAGTATATGATGCCATGCATAATTAAAGGAAGTAGCCCTTAGGCCGTTAGGCCACCACACCTTTTTTTCTAATCCAAATGGTCTCTTTGATTGACCAGTTATACCTTTCTTGGATAAGCATCGATGTCATGATCGACCCCTACAAATATCTTATGAACTTGAGGACAAAACCAAAAACCGCATACATGTTTCTTTCCATGGAAATAAACAACGAGTGAGATCACGAGAAGACGCGCCACTAGACCTCAACAGTAAACAAAGACGATATTGTGCATCCAGACCACGTCATGGCTTTCTTCTTCTTAATCTTAAGCAGAAGGGTGGTTGCAGCGGGCACATGGTATTGGACAGGCCATGTGTGGGCTGTCATCTAAATGGTTTCTGAAGGCTAGCTAGCAATGCAAGATTGGCCGGGTCAATCAATTTGCAGACACCGTGTCTGTCGCCAGTCCTGTAGCATTCAGTGTCTGGCATTTCTGCACTCCCACGGATCCTCGCACCCTATCGCGATCCAACAGGAACTTCCAGTAATTGCGCGTTACTGAAGTACAGGGTGTAGATATGGTTACTGAAACTCTATAATTATGTTGTGGATTCACCCACAAGCATGCAATTCAAGCAAGGGCTATAGTCAGAGTTAGGACGATTACTAGATGGCATGTTTCCACAGCTATTTTCTCTCATCAGATCGCGAACTGTTGACTCTCTACAGTCCCCTTCTCCCAGTAATTTCAGAAACGGAGCGACCAGAGAGCAAGGGAAGGGAAAACATATCGAAATTAGATGATCCATGAAAAGCAGCGAGGCTCACCTGAACCGCGGCAGGGGAGGGAGGGCCGAAACCGGCGGCCTCGGCGACGCGCGGCCCCCGACGGGGGGTTCCAGTCCACCGGCGCGCCGACGGAACTGATAACCCGCGGAACAGCCGCCCGACGCGGAGATACTCCGGCCCGCGGCGGATCACAGGGAGCAGGCAGCTCTCCGGAGCCTGCACAGCTCCGGTAGCTGTCGGCGGTGCGCGCACGGCGGCGAGGCGAGGGCGAGCGGAGGGGAGGGGATTGAAACGGCGGCCTGGAGTCGAGAGTTGTGGCTTGTCTCCAATGCGAAAGCGAGAAACGAGGGAGAAGAAAGGGAGGCCATGTCTTTTAACTGACTGAGCCGTGGCGCAGTCAACATCGTTGACTTCGTAAGCCGCCCTGGTGGCCCGGACCGTGTGGAGGGCCGGGCTTTGGGCTTTGGGCTTGGGCCGGCGCGTGTGGCGGGGTTGGTTGCGGCGTGACGAGGCTGGGGTGGGTTGACGCGGCTGTTGACCTAGGCAACGAGATCCGGTTTACGCGCGCCTGGTTTATTTTATTTTTATGCGCGCCTGTGCACTGCAGATCGATTATTTTTGCTGTCGCTGGCAAGTTGTTTCCTGACAGGACAGGCCACCAGTGGCCGATAAAGACAAGAAATGGTGAGGGGTCAATAATGATTTTTTTACATGTGCAAATTTCCATGAAGAAAAAAAACATTCCCAATGCTTTGAAAAAAAATAAGTGCTCGAAAAATGCTTTAAAAAAGTCTTTTTGGTGCATTTTTTTTTCATTCTGGAGCATTTCGGAATGTTTTTTCTTCATGGAAATTTGCTCGTACGTAGAACATTCAACAATGTTTGTTGACAAAAACACACATAATTTAAGAAAAAAATACTGCTCATGAGGGTGCATGTGGGCTCGAGATCAGAAGCTCATTGTCTTCGATTCTTTCTACACAGCGAGCTCCGCGCTCTGCTTCCAGTGAGCGGCGCATACAGGGCCGTTTCTAGGATTTTAGGGGCCCGGGGCGAAATTAGACCTCGGGGCCCCTTAGAGGGTTGCCTTCGTGATCGATTTCGTAGGTCTTTTCCGCTTCCCGTGATACCAATTTTCAATCTTGCCTTCAACGCCCAATGAAAGTATTTTACTCACTAAGATGCGGAATTGGAAGTGCTATCAAATCCATTGTATTTAGTGAAAAATAGATTTCTTTTCTGGACTAGTGCTTGCATCTTAGTGTTCCACAGGACATTGCAAAGAACAACTGTGATCCAATCAATTATCTTGACAGAATTCTTAATATTTATCACATTGATTTCAATGATAAAGCCTATAAAATCTACGCTAACCATGCCCGATCAATTAATTATCAATGCCCTATGAAATAATGAAGAGGAATCTTAATTATCATTTATAATTTGTATCAATTATCGTAGGAAAAGCAAAATCGCTAGGGTACAGTACCTTATCTAGAATCAACTTGTCGAATCGTTGATGGGGGCATCTCCGGCTAAAATTGTAGCGATTGCAAGGCTCTTGCCCGCTGGCCGTCCCTCTTCCGTCGTAGTTCAACTTGTTCTGGCGGTCGCGAGGCAAAGACGAGAAATCCATCCGGCGTCTAGCGGCGGCGGCTGAGACCGTGGTTTCTCCTCGTGTGATCCTAATCCTCGTGTGCGTGCGTAACTGACGCGCCTCTCCAAAAGGCTGATTCGATCCATGATCGACGGCCATGCGTAATTGTAGCCAGCCTCACATAGTACCAAACTTGGGCCAGCAAGGCAGTGCGTTTTTTCAGTTCATATAGACGCACGCAGCAACAGGCCTATATCTCTATAACACGTGCGCCCCTGATGGGGGGCCCTCCGTTCTGGGGGCCTGGGGCGGCCGCCCCCCCTGCCCCCCCATCAGGACCGGGCCTGGGCGCATACCAGTAGAGGTGCAACTGGGGGAAATGATGATCGCCCCAACCTCGTCACATAGCGCCGACGCCCCTGGTTCCGTCTTAGTCCATGAAGGACCCATCCACCTTCAACTTCACCTAGCCATGGGGGATCCTACGTACGTCGCTTGATCCATAGGATTGCAGTCACTAACTTTGCTTAGGACTCATTTATACCAGATTTCATAGTAAATTTTGCATCCACTCCATCGTCATTTAAGGAATCATAAGTTTTTAGTGCGCGCAATCACGCGTTCATGAATCATGCAGTATTGAAGGTGTTATGACACTCATTTTCTGTGTTTTTGTTTTCTATTTTCATCCTATGAATGATGGAAAAATTTTGTTTTTGCCACTTTAGGTTTTGCCAATTTTCTTTATTTCATTCTAGATTTTGACATTTCACTTTTGCCACTCTTAGTTTTTGACAATTATCACAATTGCCATTCCCGTGGCAAAAACAAATTTTTTAGAGTGGCAATTGTGATACATTTCAAAAGCTACGAGTGGCAAAAATAAAATAAAATTATTTTGCTTTTGCCATGGAATGGCAATTGTGATAATTGTCAAAAGTTAAGAATGGCAAAAGTGAGCTGTCAAAATATAGAATGACATAAAGAAAATTGGTAAAATCTAAAGTGGCAAAAAGAAAAATCCCCATGAACCAAAGAGGTCCCAACTATGTACCTAGTAGGACAAGTTCAGCTTGGTTCGCTAAAAGTTCTTCTATGAGTCGTCAATTTTCTCCAAACATGTACAGATACAATATGGTATGTACAAAATCGGCGTTGTAAAATATTAATATGAGTAGTTTAACAGTGCAATCATGAACCACAAGTGACATTTTCTTTTGTGAGTGTCAAGCCACATTAATTAGAAGGTGGTATTACATGACATATTGCATAGCTAAACTGATCTATGCTACTCATCGACTCATCGTGATTAGTGGGGTTGTAGATCGCAAAACACATTCGAAAGTGGAAAGTCATCTAACGTGAGAAAGGTACAAAAGGGTCGCTATTTATCGGTCTAAATCCTCCCGGACGGCCCAGGCCAGGTTCGGTACCAGTACACCACAGGTTAATTTTTCTCTGGATTTGACCGACTAACAAACAAACGATGCGTCGGCCGGCGAGCACGACGTTTCCACGGCACGTCGAGGTTCTAGCCTTCTAGAAGGTCTTCCTCCGTTCCAAATTACTCATCGTAGAAATAAATGTATCTAAAATTAAAATATATCTAGATACATCCATACTTGCAACAAGTAATTCGGAACGGAAGAAATAGTAACTCGAGAAGATAGGTAGATGCCTCCGGCGGTCAATGCAAGCTCGTTGTATATAGTACTTTCTTTGTCTTAAAATAAGTGTCTCAATAAAGGGAGTACCTGCGATTAGACAGTGAATTACCGACTTGTGGTGAGTGAGTACTGAATTATATTTCTTGTTGCTAGGTAGCAGCCAGCCGGCGATTCGAACCATGGGCATGTGCGGTCGTCTCAGGGCGACCGGCGACGTGATAGCACACGGACACGGCAATCGACCGATCAACGGGGGTAGACGGCCGGTAGTGCGAACAGCCGTAGTACGTACTTGGACAATCAAATTAACAAACATCTGCTAAATTGGCCGATCGGTCGGTCATGTGCAGACGGATCGAGAGGCCCGCGCCGCCCAGGGGTTGCGCTGTGCACGCGTAAACAATTCATGGACGGCCTGACCTTGCACTTTGATTTTTGCTTGACTGCCAGCGGGTCTTCGTTCAGAGTAATGCCCACAGGGACAGGGCCTGTTGGACTTGCCCGATGATCATCGACTTTCCGATAGCGGACCGGCCGGTCGTCGGAACAGGTAATGAGAATCTCTCGTCGGCGCTCCCGCAGGCGCATTTAACAGGATGCTCACATGACAGATGGTTCAGCGTTGGATGACCACCTCCTGCATTTATGTTTGCGGATGGATACGAAAAAAAATCTGTGGGCCACCATTAGATATGCATTTAGCACTTGAAAACAATCCAAACAATTCAAAAAGGAAAATTTGAACGGGCTTAACTGAGTATTTATTTATTTGAGCTGGACTAAACAAATGATCAAGGTCTTAGCTGAGTTTGTAACGAGATGAATAGCTTGTGAGTTTTTTTCGTAAAAAAAAGCTGGCGACTTTTAGCTTTTCCAGTCGAGCATTAGGGGATCTTCAACGTCGACTTTCAAACCCCCCGCAACCATCCGGACCACGTTGTCCGTGCCGGGGAAGCAATCAAACGCGGTCTTGTATCGGTCCGCGGCGCGATCCGGACGCGTTTTTTTTCGCAAACTGAAGACAAATGTAAGAAGATTTCCGAAAATCCTGACCGATCCTAAACCCGCTTATGACTGCTCTGACCCATCAAAAACACCTCCCCCTCTTCCGCGCCGCTTCTCGCCCTACGGTAGTTGTTCGCATTCATGCCGCTGTAGAGCGCACCTCTCCACATTGAAGGTGGATCAGGGCGGACGCGACCTCTCACTGCCTCCGCCATTGAAGCGGCGCGCCGGTCGAGGGCGCCGCCCGCTACACGCCCGGCTGAACACGCCTCCTCCATTTTCTCCAATCTTTCGACGGCTTCCGAAGCGCAGTTCTCCGGCATACAACACGGCTGCGTGGCCCACCGAGCCCGCCGGATATGAGCGAGGCAACTCGCTGCTCCACCTCTCTCGCCTAGCTCGACGGAGCCAATTGCAATCCCAAGCTGGCGCGTGGTTCAGTAACTCGCCGCTCGAAGCCAGCTTGCGGAGGAGTGACGAGTTGCTCCATCCCGGCACGGCGGCACGGACATCGCTGCATCCAGTGCCTGCGACCGCGCTATCTGCCGTCCAGGCGCGCGTAGCGCCGCCATGCACGTAAAGAAAGAACCAGGCTGTGCGGATGTCGACAAGGTGGCGGCCCGCATGTCTGCGCCCGCCGCCATCATCAAGGGGAAGTAGAATACGGGAGGCCGCCGACGCTTGGGTCCCAGGAAGGCCACCGTCGTTGACCCGGCCGGTTCTCCTTTATCTCAGATCATTCTAGACACCTGCCTGAGCTCCACGGAAGCATGCTTCCTCTCCGGCTGAAGCACCCTCTTTACTGCTTCGATGAGCGAGGTAGCTGGACAAAGGGAAGATACTGGGAAAAATATGTCCAAAATGTAACTGTTCCGTCTAGTTTGTATGAAATTAGTTATGTTTATATGAAATCCATCTTGTTTGCATGAATTTCATCCGATTATTGAAAGAGTTTGAAATATAGGCTATGGTTGGATGGCGTTTTCTTACATCCATGTCCACAGACTGACTCCCTTGTTCGTGACAAGATACAGAAGGAAATTTACAGGGGTTAGAGATGCCCTTACTCATGGTGTCAAACTTCGGGCCTTTCCGCCACAACTAATATCGATGCACTGGTCGCGGAGATCACCTGAGACTAGCCATAATGGAGAGTAACATACATTAGTAACATACACGTATTCCTAGACTATGTTACTACCTTCATAATGGGTAGTAACATAAGTGTGGTAACATGCATAGCTTCATTTATTAGGTTATAGACTCATATTGCATTGGGACATGTGATGTTACAGTAACTAGCTAAGTTACTACTACTACCTCTCTTCTCATTAACTCACTGCCACATAAGCAAATTTGCTGAGTTGGACTCGATGTTACTGCTGAAGTTACTCCTACTGTAGCTAGTCTGAATCGGAGATTGCCAAACACATTCATCGAAACTGAAAACCCATCATTTCATTTAATAACACGAGAAAGAGTACAAAAGGGTCACTTTTCGTCGGTCTAATTCCTCCCGAATAGCCCAAGCCATGTTTGATACCAACAACCCACAGGTTAATTGTTTTTCTCGACCTAGATTTTTTGACTGACTAAGAGTAACTCTAATGGGGCGACCCAAACAGACGCGCGCTTTGTTTGCTTTTTGTCCGTTTAGATCGACCAGGCAAACGTGCGCGTTCGCATTCTGAAATGGGTCCACTTGACATCTCAACGGGAAGGCTGACCCAAATGTGCCTGTGTGAAAAAAACAACTCGCACAAAATAAACATAATTAAACATAAGTGACCGGTCAAACGCTGACCAAAGTCCACTTAAAGCTAATTAAACATTAACTAAAATATATATAAAAGTGTGCAACCGCCTGCTACCGCCCCGCACGCTGCCTTAGGCGTCGTCGGCCTTGCACTTGTCCTTGTCGTCAATGCCGCCGACGCCATCACTGGTGAGGTCGATGAAGACGGGAGCAGGGCCAGCCCACCCGAACGCCGCCTGGTACATTGCCAGGACAGTCTCCTCCAGTGTCTGCTGGGGCGGCGGCATTGTAGCCGCGCGCGCTCCTCCTCCTCCTTGAGTCGGAGCGCCTCCGCGTCGCGTTGGGGCATGGCCTCATAGCGCATCTGCTCCTCGCCGTCGGCCTGCTCCTGGCGGAGCCAGTGCGCCTTCCAGCGCTCGAGGTGGGCCGCCTCCTGCGCCGGCATCGCGACGAAGTGGACGGGAGGCGCGCTCATCCACTCACGGTACTGCCCAGTAGGCCTCGTCCGGCCAAGTGGGTGGAGGCGGGGAGCGCTTCCGCGTCGGCTTCGGCTTGAGCTGGACGGGCGGCGACGGTGGCGGTGGCGACACGAACAGTGGGGTGTGGACGGAGTCCCCCGGTGCCGACAAGGCAAGGGGTTGCTCCAGCCCATCCCAGTGTGTGTCCTCCTCGAGGCGGCTAGCCTCCAACGCGTGCTGCAGGGCCTCCTCGAGGGTGGCTTGGTACTCCGCCTCCATGTCCTCCGGCTCTACCTGCGGGGGCGGCGGTGGGAACGGTGGTGGGACGGCGTCGACACCCGAACGACGTTGCTCCTCGTGAGGGGCCAGATGTGGACGTAAGAAGTGAATGAGGTCGACCCCCGCCGCGCGCGTGCTTAAAAAATGATGCTTTCACTGACTGATTAGTGGGCCCGTGATACGTCTCCAACGTATCTATAATTTTTGATTGCTCCAAGCTATATTATCTATTGTTTTGGGCTTTATTTTCCACTTTAATATTATTTTTGGGACTAACCTATTAACCGGAGGCCCAGCCCAGATTTGTTGTTTTATGTCTATTTCAGTGTTTTGAAGAAAAGGAATATCAGACGGAGTCGAAACGGAACGAAATCAACTGGAGAAGTTATTTTTGGAAGGAAACACACCCGATGGACTTGGACCCTACGTCAAGGAAGGAACGAGGTGCTCACGAGGGTGGGGGCGCCCCCCTAGGGCGCTCCCCCTGTCTCGTGGGACCCCCGTGGCTCCTCCGACGTCCTCCCTGCACCCATATATACCCACGTGACCTAAAACTTCCAGAATGCAAGATAGATCGGGAGTTCCGCCGCTAGAAGCCTCCGTAGCCACCGAAAACCAATCTAGACCCGTTCCGGCACCCTGCCGGAGGGGGCAATCCTTCTCCGGTGGCCATCTTCATCATCCCAGTGATCTCCATGACGAGGAGGGAGTACTTCTCCCTCGGGGCTGAGGGTATGTACCAGTAGCTATGTGTTTGATCTCTCTCTCTCTCTCTCTCTCGTGGTCTTAAGATGATGCGATCTTGATGTATCGCGAGCTTTGCTATTATATTTGGATCCTATGATTTTTCTTCCCCCCTCTTCTCTCTTGTAATGAATTGAGTTTTCCCTTTGAAGTTATCTTATCGGATTGAGTCTTTAAAGATTTGAGAACACTTGATGTATGTCTTGCCGTGGATATCTGTGGTGACAATGGGATACCGCGTGCCACTTGATGTATGTTAAGGTGACCAACTTGCGGGTTCATGAACCTATGCATAGGGGTTGGTACACGTTTTCGCCGTGATTCTCCGGTAGATCTTTGGGGCACTCTTTGAGGTCCTTTGTGTTGGTTGAATAGATGAATCTAAGATTGTGTGATGCATATCATATAATCATACCCACGGATACTTGAGGTGACATTGGAGTATCTAGGTGACATTAGGGTTTTGGTTGATTTGTATCTTAAGGTGTTATTCTAGTACGAACTTTAGGGTTGTTTGTGACACCTATAGGAATAGCCCAACGGATTGATTGGAAAGAATAACTTTGAGGTGGTTTCGTACCCGACCATAATCTCTTCGTTCGTTCTCCGCTATTAGTGACTTTGGAGTGACTCTTTGTTGCATGTTGAGGGATAGTTTTATGATCCAATTATGTTAGTATTGTTGAGGGAACTTACACTAGTGAAATTTTGAACCCTAGGCCTTATTTCCACACATTGCAATACCGTTTGCGCTCACTTTTATCATTAGTTACCTTGCTGTTTTTATAATTTCAGATTACAAATAGCTTTATCTACTATCCATATTGCACTTGTATCACCATCTCTTCTCCGAACTAGTGCACATATACAATTTACCATTGTATTGGGTGTGTTGGGGACACAAGATACTCTTTGTTATTTGGTTGCAGGGTTGCTTGAGAGAGACCATCTTCATCCTACGCCTCCTACGGATTGATAAATCTTAGGTCATCCACTTGAGGAAAATTTGCTACTTTCCTACAAACCTCTGCACTTGGAGGCCCAACAACGTCTACAAGAAGAAGGTTGTGTAGTAGACATCAAGCTCTTTTCTGGCGCCGTTGCTGGGGAGGTGAGTGCTTGAAGGTATATCTTTAGATCTTGCAATCGAGTCTTTTACTTTCTTGTTTTATCACTAGTTTAGTTTATAAAAGAAAACTATAAAAATGGAATTGAGTTTGTCTCATACGCTTCACCTTTTTAATATCTTTCGTGAGTATGATGGAAAGGATAATTGTGCTCAAGTGCTAGAAGAAGAAATCTATAAAATGTTTGGCGCTAAATATTTGAATGATGAGCATGATTGCAATGTTGTTAGTATGAATTCCTTGAATATCCATGATGCTAATGATATGCAAAGCCACAAGCTTGGGGAAGCTATGTTTGATGAAGATGATATTTTTTGTCCCCCAAGCTTTGATGAGCAAATTTATTATGATGAAAGCATGCCTCCTATCTATGATGATTATTGTGATGACACGTATGCTTTAAAGAACAATGATAACGAAACTTTTCATCTTGATCTTAATTTTCAATCACATGATAGTTATTTTGTTGAGTTTGCTCCCACTATCATTCATAAGAAGAATTTTGCTTGTGTGGAGAGTAGTAAAATTTCTATGCTTGTAGATCATGAAAAGAATGCTTTAGGTGCTGGTTATATTGTTGAATTCATTCATGATGCTACTGAAAATTATTATGAGGGAGGAATATATGCTTGTAGGAATTGCAATAATATCAAGTTTCCTCTCTATGTGCTTAAAGTTTCGAAGTTATGCTTGTTTTGCCTTCCTATGCTAGTTGATTATTGTTCCCATAAGTTGTTTGCTCACAAAATACCTATGCATAGGAAGTGGGTTAGGCTTAAATGTGCTATTCATATTCTTCATGATGCTCTCTTTATGTTTCAATCCTTATCTTTTATGTGAGCATCATTGACATCATCATGCCTAGCTAGGGGCATTAAAGGATAGCGCTTGTTCGGAGGCAACCCAATTTTATTTTCGTTTCTTGCTTTTTGTTTCTGTTTAGTAATAAATAAATCATCTAGCCTCTGTTTAGATGTGGTTTTATGCTTTTAATTAGTTTTGTGCCAAGTAGAACCTTTGAGAAGACTTGGGGAAAGTCTTGTTGATCATGCTGTCAAAAATAGAAACTTTAGCGCTCACGAGAATTGCTGCAATTTTTATTTGGAGAGTCATATTTAGTTATTTATTTTTGCAGATGATTAATAGATAAATTCCTCAGGTCCAGCAATTTATTTGAGAATTTTATGAGTTCCATAAGTATACGTTTGATCCAGATTACTACAGACTGTTCTGTTTTTGACAGATTCTGTTTTTCATGTGTTGTTTACTTACTTTGATGAATCTATGGCTAGTAAAATAGTTTATAAACCATAGAGAAGTTGGAATACAGTAGGTTTAACACCAATATAAATAAAATATGAGTTCATTACAGTACCTTGAAGTGGTGATTTACTTTTTTATACTAACGGAGCTTACGAGTTTTCTGTTAAGTTTTGTGTTGTGAAGTTTTCAAGTTTTGGGTAAGGATTCGATGGACTATGGAACAAGGAGTGGTAAGAGCCTAAGCTTGGGGATTCTCAAGGCACCCCAAGGTAATATTCAAGGACAACCAAGAGCCTAAGCTTGGGGATGCCCCGGAAGGCATCCCCTCTTTCGTCTTCGTTCATCGATAACTTTACTTGGAGCTATATTTTTATTTACCACATGATATATGTTTTGCTTGGAGCGTCAATTTATTCTGTTAGGATTTGCTTGCTGTTATTTAGAACATTGTCTTGCATCTTTTATTTCAATAAAAGTGGCATTTATAGCCTTTACTATGCCTATGTTACAAGTATACATGTTGCTGTTTGAAAATAAAAAGTTTACCACTGTTGCAATAATTCCCTAGAAAAGTCAGAATGTGATAAAATGTTGAAACCTTTTGAATATTAAGCTCTGATAAATTTACTACAGTGGGAATTTTATTTAATAATTTTTGGAGCTAGGGAAGTATGGATGTTGCAGCATTCTTTACAGACTATCCTGTTTAGGCAGATTGCTGTTATGTTTGCATTGTTTGCATATGTTTGCTTTTTTAATGATTCTATTTGAGGATAGGACTATTAAATATGCAGAGGCATTTAGTATGCAATGTTGAATAATAATTTTAGTGATTTGCTACAATAGAGTACTAGTAAGCATGCACGTGAAATTCACGTGCATCGACAAGATGAGACATTGTCCAACAAAAATAAAAGACAGGACTTCATGCGTGCCTGCCTTGGTAAAGATGACATACTTAGTGCATGTTGATGTGTCTTTGTATCCTGATGAAGTATAGAAATAGTACGCAGGGAAATACCTGCAAGTGTCGTTGTCTGCTGGGCCTGCTCGTTTGAACCAGCTATTTCCTCTTTCTTTTCTGATATTGATTTACAAGAGTTTGATTCAGGTTCTTGTGTTGTGAGTTTGATTTTGTGCTTGTGTTAGACAAGTACAGTAGGAGTACATCATAATCATGTTGTAATAAGATGGATATGCTTCATAGCTAACTGCCAGCCTGAGTTTCCAAAGATTTTTCTTGTACACAGGTTTTACATGTCAAGTTGTAATTAGTAAATATGCACGTGCAACGCACGTCTTGCCTAATATTATAACCATACATTCACAAATATAACATGTGTTCGAATATTTTAATATATACTACATTTGGATTGAAATAAGTGAACAAACACACTAAAACATGTCTATATACATCCGATTCACAAAACATAGTTTAAAACCCATTATGTAGACAAAGAAGAAACAAAATAAACATAATAGGAATTGAACTTTGTACGGGCCTTTGCCCTTTTCTTCTTGTATCTATAAAGTTCACACGTAGTTCTCCTCCATGATTAAAAAAAAGACACAGAGAAATAATTAAATAACTCATGAAAGCCCGAAACTCGTCCAACATGATCTTCAACTTCTCAAAGGACATGAAAGGATGACTGTAATCTCCAACTCATTTTTGGCGACGGTCTTAAATGTAATTAGTACCGTAGTGCCAACCTCATGTCATGTCTCGTGAGAAACTTCTTCCATCCTTGCTTGAAGAATAAGCGATTGACAAGTGAGGTGTCATACTCGGTCCTCCTGAAGCTCTCTTTGCCCAACCTTAATCTCGCCAGCCCATGCTTTGGGGTGTTCAAACAAGAGGCAACTTCTTTTGGAATTTTCTGGGTGCCCCATAATGCACACACACACAAAATATTAGGTTGGCCATTCTGGGTGTCTAAACAAAAATACCAACTGAGAAAATGGTGAAAACATACATACCATCATCTGTAGTTCTGCGCTAGTCCTAGTGAAGCGGTGTATGAAGAATGGTCATGTGACCTATGGTGGAGCGGCAATAGGTTGCACAAGTTAGCTATGGCATAATGACAATTAGCTAATTGAACAATGTATGACAAAATATAAGACAAAATGGGGAAAAGACACAACAAATATATCCCAAAAAAGGACCAGCTACTATGTGAACTGAGTTTCAAAATAATTGACAACTCTAAAACTTTCAGCTAGAATACCGATTAATGGACAGATAGCAACACAAAAAAATGCAAGTTCTAGGATAGGTGAAGAGCATAAAGCTCGGTCACAAATTCCTATGTGTGTCAATCTAGTTTGGAACACCCTACTCCGAATTTCCATCAGAGCAAGAGCACAACTATGTTTCCACAAAAATCTTCTCAAGCTAAAATCTGCCCCTTAGAAAGCGGCAAGTGGCCAGTGGAAACACATATCATAGCTGATCAACAAACATGTTATTTTGTCTATGAATACATTCAAGCATCAATCTAATGACAAATTTACAACATGGAGAATGACAAGACTGGTAAATGAATAGTGATTTCTCTTAGTTCCTTTGAGGCTCATCTGGTTTGACAGTCTGACAAATGAGCAGTTCATCAACATCAGTAATACCAAACCCATATCCATCTCATTGTCCTTATGCAAGAACAGGGAGCATGCCAACTTACCTCAGGGAGAGAAAAAAAAGGGGAAGGATGCAAGTCGACGGAAAGTTCCAGTTGATGCTGATGGAAATGGGCTTGATCTCCTTCAGTACAGTGGAGATAGCAGTGCCAATTCCAACACATGCATCATCCATATTGTACACCGATGCCTACAATTTATGGAATGAGATCGTATCGTTGAAAAAAATAGATTGAAGAAAGAATACAGTAAGGATTGATTGTTTTTGAGGGAATATGACTAAAAACACTAATTGACAAAGAGAAAAATAAAATAAAACAAGAGGGTCTGAAGACTGATATATAATAACTAAAATCTCAGGGCTGAGAGACTGAAGAATGATACATTTGTTGTCCCAACACTTTTACATTCAGTCAAGGAAGTGTTCACATATCTAGATACAACAGATGGATTTATTGGGCACCGAGTTCTAGCAACAGAATGGCTAACATATTAAAGAAAGTATTGTGCTGAAGTGGATTTTTGGAGGCAACATGTGAACACTTATTTACTAAGTTATAACTGTTCACATTTTCACATATAATATTCTATAAAGAAGTGTTATATATGTTGATTAGGTACAAACTCCATACCATGTTACTCCTCCGATAATCTTCGGGAAACAACAATATTTGTAATATCTTGAAATGGTGTACATGCTTGTATGTCAATGGACCTTGCTAAATGGAGTTTTCCTTGCCTTCCTTCGTAGATGATTTTTTTTACAGATGATCGATCGTGCACAAATTAAATCAAGCTCCTGCATCAAATAGTATATCATCAAAAAAATTGGTACGAAATTACATAGAAGCATATATGATTGTACAGAAAAAGAAACCGAAAACATCTGTAGGCATAAACACAAAAATTTGGTGGTCGGGATTTATGCATAAACACAAAGACTTGGTAGTCAAAATTTAGGATTTCCGTGTCCCTCCTACAGGCGACCACCAGTACCAAGGTTGCCGTCGCTGGTCTTTGCTCCTCCCCTGCGTGTCGATCTGTAGCAATGGTGTCTCTGCCATGACCGTCCCTTCCATAGATCCAACTTGTCATAGCCGGATTCATGCAGATCGAGGCCACCAAATCCTGATTTGTGCAGATCGAGGTTGTGTTCACCAGATCCATGCACATCGAACTCTCCAAAGGCCTCTTGACAATGGTATAAACAATTGTCCTTTTTTGATTATTTTTCTGGTGCACAACATTTAGATATATCCTTGTTGTCAAAGTGAAAGTGCAGATAATGCCTCTTCTGTATGCATTCCTAACAGCTTAGACTGGCCTTGTTATTCTCCTTGTAATTATAAGGAATCTATTTAGTCTTGCAAGTTTCTCTTTTCCAACATACAACCGCGCTGTTATGAATATTTACTTGCTTCATATACCATACATTTCCTTTTTTGTAATGCAACAATTGTTTGTGCTGTAACTAACATATTTGAAATAGAAATTATTGTTTTCCAGGCATCCATTACATTTTTATCACACTAATAATCTTTTTTGTTGCGTGTGAACAAAAAAATGGATATAATTTAAATATCTACGTGAGAACAGTGTCATTGACTACTTCTTTTTCACACTGGATCAATTATTCCTTGTCAGAAAAATTTCAACATGTATCACTGGTATTGCTGCAGAGTTCATTTCTATACTGGAAAGCATGCATTCTAAAGGGTAAGCATGCATTTCCTTACCTGCCCTGCTCTTGGCCATCTATGAGCCGCGTGCTTGCATTGGATCGAGGCCGCGCCACCCCACCTCAACAACCCATGGCTGCTATTTAGGTGATTTCTCTGCCTAATTTTTTGTTTGTCTAGGACGTAATTTTTTGGTTGATTCATTCAACTTTATAGGTGCATAGAATCGATGCGCTCAGGGCATTAACGGATTTCTCCTCAATTGGAATGCTCAGACTATCAAAATAGAGAATGAAAAGCTTTGTAAGCATAAACACAAACACTTCGTGGTCAAATTTTTCTTTTGGGGATTATTCTATTTATGCTAGATCTGAGCCATGAATCAACAAAAGGAATGCCTATGCCCCAGCGCAAGGATCCCAGCTCATTCCACGGGATGGTATAGTGCGCAAGATAATTTTAATCTTCTATCTGCTTCAAAGGAAAAAACGTATGAAGCTACTAACCTTTCTCTGGCCAGCGGGCTGAGGGCATGGGATGGTGCTGGGCATGTCCAGCGGGAGGAAGGAGGAGCTCGTATCAGGGAGCATGATGACAGTAGTACGGAACGCGTCGCCTTCATGCACGCGCCCTCCACCATGCAACCACGCCCCGCACCCAGCGCCGCGTCCCTGGCCGCCCGTTGTGTCCTGCGCTGCCGCCGATGGTCGAGGGAGGAAAGGGACCCCGCCGCCGACGACGAAGGCCGAGCCCGCTGCGTCCCGCGCTGCCGCCGATGGTCGAGGGAGGAACGGGACCCCACAGCCGTCGACGAAG
The DNA here is from genome assembly GCF_018294505.1 of Triticum aestivum. Taxonomy (NCBI): domain Eukaryota; kingdom Viridiplantae; phylum Streptophyta; class Magnoliopsida; order Poales; family Poaceae; genus Triticum; species Triticum aestivum. The sequence goes on from NC_057812.1 coordinate 664,512,818, forward strand.
GCCGAGCCCACTGCATCCCGCGCCGCGGCCGCTGCTCGATGGAGGAGAGGGACCACAACGTCCCATCGACGTAGGTCAAGCTCGGCGCACCCCGCTCCGCTGCCGCTGCTCGAGGGAGGAGGGCCGTGCGCCGCCAGCCGTGTGGGTTTTATTTTAGGGAGGGCGGCGGCAATAGGTGCGAGCAGGCAGGGGCGAGAAGAGATGGGACACCCAATTTCATTATGTTTCCTTAGCTAGCGATCAGAATTGCGTTATTACAGGGGGGCGCAGGACTGGTTGGCAGAATATTCCTCCGTGGGTGGAGTATGGTCAGTCATTGAAAATTGCTAAGTCCACCTCATAGAGTTATTAGATCAATCATGGCTGTTAGATTGAGATTTGTGGGACTAATCGTGCGGTGCTGATCGGTCCGTGCGGTGTTGTGGACAATTTGTTGGGTGCACTTAAGAAAGTTCTTGTTTGATTATTTAATAATAGTGGAGATAAGATGGATATGCTTCATATCTAACTGTTGTCTGATTTTCCAATGGATTTACATCCATCCGTCGTCGTGCCCATGACATGAACTAAAAACAAAATTGATAGTTCAAATGAAAATGCAACCTTTTGTAGCAAAATTCATAGCATCAACATTTGGACAGATATTTAACAACTAACACATAGTAAATTAAACTACTCCCGTCCGCCTCCTTATGCCTACTCCTTATGCATCTCCAGGTTACCAAATTTGATGAAGAAAATCAACTGTAAAGAACAATGTCCAGGGCCTGCTCTCTCTAGTGTTCCAACTCCGTTCTTAAATACCTATTTGGGCAAAATCTATGTAGCTCCTGGGCATGGTTTCTTTTGCCAGATATTGTTCACTTTTAACCTTTTACATATATATACATGGTATATCACTGGACATGGCATAACGATATTCCCCAAGATATGTGTTGATGTGCTTAACTATCTTCCTTCTACTGGCATAATGTGACAAAATTGCATGGTTCAGAATCCTCGTGCTCCATATCTAAAACTAATATCAATGTTCCTATACATTGCATATCTATTTTTACATATATCAGTCAACAATGTAAGCTTTTGCAAATATATGTCAGTACATTCTTCGTACTGAACCATGTCCAGAAAAAAACCAACACCTTGGATAGCTTAGAACTTGTATCATTCACACTCTGTAGGTGCCTTGCATCTCTGGGTGTATGTTTAATTGTTGAGGTTCTTTCGCAAAACACAAAAAAGAACAAATACAATCAACTGTCATTGCAACATGGACGAAGCTGAATATTACTATGAACCAGTCATACAGATAAATTCAGAAATTCGTATGGGCCTGTCAGACACATACCAGTGCAGCGTGTCGAGGCGGCGCGTCGAGCGCACCATGCATGTGAAGGGGCCGCGGATCGACGACGGAGGAAGGCGTTCATACGAATTGGCCTTCCAGATTATAGAAAAAATTAAGAAATGAGAGCATACCCCAACTGTCAGTATCTTGGTTGAAGAGAACATGAGTAGTGCATATATCCTTTTCCTCCAACCAATACCAATACCCCTCTGCTTGAGCACCATCACCAGGAACTCTCAGGACAGTGTCAAAAGCTTTCTCTGTGTCGAGCTTCATCATTAGAGCTTGCATTTTACCATATTTCATATTTTAACAATAAATGCCTCTCAAAACTCAAAGCTTAGAGTTCCTAGCGACAAACATATGAATAATTCTGAAAAGCTATTAGTTGTCAAAACTCAGTACTATATACATATGCACCTCACTGGAGAGTGGAGACAACATGATACATTCCAGAGGAGCAGAAACTTTAGCAGAGCTTAGATTTTCACAACAAAGCAAAAGGGCATGCAGAATTCTAATTAAATAAATGTAACAAACACATGGAACCAACATGACAGAAAAAGGACATTATTAACCATTGCTATGACCCCAATTTTTACTCTCATGCAATTATTGCTAAGTTGTGAGCGAAATCGATATTGTGTTGAAAAAATAAATGTTGAAGAGAACAAAACCAAAAGTTGGAAAAGAGAGCAAAGACGTGGATGGATCTTAAGGAAGTTTTTTCCTTTCAGTTGCATTAAGTAAGGATCAATAACAGGGCTCTAATTAATTCTAAGTTGTATGATAAATTGAGGTGAAACTGGCTTGTGTAAGAATAATATAAGCACCAAACCCATAATGAGAAGCGAAGCCAAACTTTTTAAGTAAAAAAGGATGTTACATGCAACAGACTTATAAACTGAGGCATCATATTTGAAAATCTCAAATTACAAAGATAATATTTATTGCCTCTATGAATGAATGACAAATAGGTCTGGAATCAAGACCTGCTCTGCATGTTTGCACCTTCGCCTTGATGGTGGCCTTCTTGGTGTTGCCACATTACACGGCTTACGACATCTTTTGCTGAAGTGCTGATGTTAGAAGAAAAAACACAAAAGATATACAGAAAAAAGGATGGATACTTTACATGTAAATATTCGAAATAGTCCCTGGCTATTAACATTGCATTCTATTATCCTATAGGAACAGGTTCCCTTTAACTCGTGGCATGCAACAAACTTAATTAAAACATGGCATCATGGCCAATTCTTTGGTCTTTCTTTGATAAGTAAAATCGATTACTTAACATGGTGAGATTTGGCAGTGACTTAAGAAGCTTCACCTTGTCAGCAGTTGGAGTTGGTGCTCCCAGAACATTCGCACATGGAACAAGTGTTAAAAAAATCAGAATTTTGTCCAAACAGTCTTATTAATCCATCATCTACAAAGACAGGAAAAATAAGTGCCATGATCAGTACAGCTGAAACTTTTAGAACAATAATGCTTCTAATGAAGTTGCGAAAGCAAAACATCGAGGGAAAAAGTACAATCATGTGTAAGAGAAGCAAGCATGACATGAACAGAACTAACCAAATTCTGGAAGGTGTCATCTTTAGGACCAAATTATAGAGTAATAAAATATAATAGAACTTGAACACCATGCAATATCCTATTCAAATCATAAATAAAGGGAGGGACATGTTGTGTGCATAGGGTAGAAAGCAATCAGTGACCTGAAAGCACCTCAGAGTAAGTGCTCGCTAGTCGCATCTACATTCCCTCAATCCTCAACCATCTACCGCCATTCATGTACATCACCTAAAACAAATCAAATTTGTGATAGAACATAAAGTATATCATACAGAGAGAGAGAGAGAGAGCATCCTAACTTGCATTCTAATGATACATTCCAACATGGCAGGATAACATTCAGAGAAACATATACTGAATTAATCTCATAGAAATCCAGAGAAGCATGTACTGAATTAAGCCTCACGGGAAAGGATGCCGCTTGGTGGCTAAGGCCTCAAAGTGGCGGCGACAACGGCGCGTGAATTATGAATATGAGTAGAATAAATTGACATAAACAATATGGTAGGAACTTATGAAGCAAATGAGTAATGGGATAGACTGAATACGGAAATCTCTATAGTAACAAGTTCACCCAATGCACCGTTTATCTGTTTCAGAAGAAAATGGTAAAATAATTACAACTGAACGGAAGAGAAAATGCATGGATATAAAGGAAGGCCATTAAAGGTCCAGATAACACAATTTATATATTTATTTTGCATGCTTTCCAGAGAGAAAATACTTAACTGAAATCTGAATGTTTGAACCAAGCATAGTTAACAAAATGGTGATGATTATGTAATAATCAATTGCATATGATGGAGGTTATGTAATAACCAAGCACAGTTAACATGGGAGGCTCAAATACCTCGACTATCAGGACCATCTCTTCCTGAATCATCCGGCGACATGGTTCTTGGTATTAGTTCACCTTCTCGAATCCTTGGCACCAACTGTACAGTGGCAAATCAGTCAAAGCAGAGATTGGGGAACTCTGTAACTGGTTACACTACATGTCAGTGCCAAATAGCACCATATTGATTTGGTAAAACTTCATTGTTGCACAATAGTTGCTTAGATATGAGAACCAAATTAGAATGCCCCATCACTGATGAACAGTATAGTAGAACACAACATCTGGTATTGTAATTGGAGAGAGTTATTACATGTTATCTCGTGATTCACCTTCCCTTTGGTCCCGGTGACATGGATGACCTTCATCCACGCGATGGCCTCCTCCAGCTCGAGAATCTAACCAAATTCACCCGCATCAGACAACACATTCCCTCATCGCGATTCAGGCGGAGCATGAGGAGGAGGGGACGAACCTGGAGGTAGTGGTCCATGAGGTCCCACTGATTGCGTGGGTTGCTGGTGTGTGCCCGCACGTTCTGCATGAGATAGGAGAGTTGCCCCAGAACCTCGTCGTACTCCCCCTCCATCGCGCCACCTACATCCCAATCCCCAACCCACCGCACGCATTAGCCATCAGCACGGTACCCAACCCAATAGGAACATGTAGCTAGGGTCGCGCTCCTCTCACCTGCGTGCGCGGTGGCGGTTGAGGACTCCAAGATGAGCGGCTCGGACGACACCCGCGGCAAAGGGCGCGGCGGCTCCCGCGGCGACCTACGGTGGAAGGCGTGACGGGCGGCTCCGGTGACAACTTGGGCGTCGGAGGGCGCGACCGGCGGCAGCTCCCGCGGCGAAGGGAGCGACGACGGACGGGAGGCTGCGGGAGGAACGGCCCGTGAGGAGGATCGATGGGTTAGCGATCGATGCGGGTGTGCGGGAGGCTACGTGGGCGAGAGGTCGTGTGGGTGTGCGGTTTTTTTTTCAAACGGCACGGCAGAGTTAGCGATCGATGTGCCTTAATGCGTGGTTTGTTGCGTTAAACACGGAAGGAGTTAGGACCATTAGATCTTGTTGATGGATGGGTCTGATTGTTTGGTTCTCCGCTCTCTCTTCCTTTTATAGGGGTAGTAGATGATAATGTTTTGGCAATGGTTTATACTAACTTATCTCATGAGTCCTTGTTGAGTTTGTGTGGATGAAGCTTTTGAGATTTAGGGAGACCATGATATGAGAGGAATTAAGGAGACACAAAAGCTCAAGCTTGGGGATGCCCAAGGCATCCCAAGATAATATTTCAAGAAGTCTCAAGCATCTAAGCTTGGGGATGCCCCGGTTGGCATCCCACCTTTCTTCTTCAATAATTATCGGTTAGTATCGGTTGATCCTAAGTTTTTGCTTCTTCACATGATGTTTGCTATTCTTAGATGTCATTTTATTTTGCTTTGCTTGCTGTTTGAATAAAGTACCAAGATCTGAAATTATTAAATGTTAGAGAGTCTTCACATAGTTGCATAATTATTCGACTACTCATTGATCTTCACTTATATCTTTCAGAGTAGTTTGTTGTTTGCTCTAGTACTTCACTTATATCTTTTAGAGCATGGTGGTGGATTCGTTTTATAGAAACTATTGATCTCTCATGATTCACTTAGATTATTTTGAGAGTCTTAAATAGCATGGTAATTTGCTTAAATCTTAATATGCTAGGTATTCAAGAATAATAAAAATTCTCTTATGAGTGTGTAAGAGAAGTTTGATGCTTGATGATTGTTTTGAGATATGGAGATGGTGATATTAGAGTCATGCTAGTTGAGTAGTTGTGAATTTAAGAGATACTTGTGTTGAAGTTTGTGATTCCCGTAGCATGCACGTATGGTGAACCGTTATATAACAAAGTCGGAGCATGAGGTGTTTATTGATTGTCTTCCTTATGAGTGGCGGTCGGGGACGAGCGATTGTCTTTTCCTACCAATCTATCCCCCTAGCAGCATGCGCGTAGTACTTTGTTTCGATAACTAATAGATTTTTGCAATAAGTATGTGATTTCTTTATGACTAATGTTGAGTCCATGGATTATACGCACTCTCACCCTTCCACCTTTGCTAGCCTTTCTAGTACCGCGCAACTTTCGCCGGTACCATAAACCCACCATATACCTTCCTCAAAACAGCCACCATACCTACCTATTATGGCATTTCCATAGCCATTCCGAGATATATTGCCATGCAACTTTCCACCATCCAGTTTATCATGACACATTCATGATTGTCATATTGCTTAGCATGATCATGTAGTTGACATAGTATTTGTGGCAAAGCCACCGTTCATAATTTTTACTTGTCACTCTTGATTCATTGCATATTTCGGTACACCGCCGGAGGCATTCATATAGAGTCATACTTTGTTTTAGCATCGAGTTGTAATCATTGAGTTGTAAAATAAATAGAAGTGTGATGATCATCATTCAATAGAGCATTGTCCCCAAAAAAGGCCAAAAAAAGGGAAAGGCCAAAAAAAGAAAGGCCAAATAAAAAAAAGGAAAGGCCAAATAAAAAAAGAAAATAAATAAAAAGGGGGCAATGCTACTATCCTTTTTTCCACACTTGTGCTTCAAAGTAGCACCGATATAGCGAGTCTCATATATTGTGCTTCAAAGTAGCACCACATTCTTCATATAGAGAGTCTCATATGTTGTCACTTTCATATACTAGTGGGAATTTTATAGAACTTGCCTTGTATATTCCAATGATGGGTTTCCTCAAATTGCCCTAGGTCTTCATGAGCAAGCAAGTTGGATGCACACCCACTAGTTTCTTTTGTTGAGCTTTCATATATTTACAGCTCTAGTGCATCCGTTGCATGGCAATCCCTACTCACTCACATTGATATCTATTGATAGACATCTCCATAGCCCGTTGATACACCTAGTCGATGTGGGACTATCTTCTTCCTTTTTGTCTTCTCCATAACCACCATTCTATTCCACTTATAGTGCTATGTCCATGGCTCACGCTCATGTATTGCGTGAAGATTGAAAAAGTTTGAGAACATCAAAAGTATGAAACAATTGCTTGGCTTGTCATCGAGGTTGTGCATGATTTAAATATTTTGTGTGGTGAAGATGGAGCATAGCCAGACTATATGATTTTGTAGGGATAGCTTTCTTTGGCCATGTTGTTTTGAGAAGACATGATTGCTTAGTTAGTATGTTTGAATTATTATTATTTCTATGTCAATATGAACTTTTGTCTTGAATCTTATGGATCTGAATATTCTTGCCACAATTAAGAAGAATCACATTGAAATTATGCCAACTAGCATTCCACATCAAAAATTATCTTTTTATCATTTACCTACTCGAGGATGAGCAGGAATTAAGCTTGGGGATGCTTGATACATCTCCAACGTATCTATAATTTTTTATTTCTCCATGCTATATTATCTACTGTTTTGGGCAATATTGGGCTTTATTTTCCACTTTAATATTATTTTTGGGACTAACCTATTAACCGGAGGCCCAACCCAGATTTACTGTTTTATGCCTATCTCAATGTTTTGAAGAAAAGGAATATCAGACGGAGTCGAAACAGAACGAAATCAACTGGAGAAGTTATTTTTGGAAGGAAACACACTCGATGGACTTGGACCCTATGTCAAGAAAGGAACGAGGTGCTCACGAGGGTGGGGGACGCCCCCTAGGGCGCGTCCCCTATCTCGTGGGACCCCCGTGGCTCCTCCGACGTCCTCCCTGCACCAATATATACCCACGTGACCTAAAACTTCCAGAACGCAAGATAGATCGGGAGTTCCGCCGCCAGAAACCTCCGTAGCCACCGAAAACCAATCTAGACCCGTTCCGGCACCCTGCCGGAGGGGGCAATCCTTCTCCGGTGGCCATCTTCATTATCCCGGTGCTCTCCATGACGAGGAGGAAGTAATTCTCCCTCGGGGCTGAGGGTATGCACCAGTAGCTATGTGTTTGATACCTCTCTCTCTCATGGTCTTAAGATGATGCGATCTTGATGTATCGCGAGCTTTGCTATTATATTTGAATCCTATGATGTTTCTTCCCCCCTCTTCTCTCTTGTAATGAATTGAGTTTCCCCTTTGAAGTTATCTTACCGGATTGAGTCTTTAAAGATTTGAAAACACTTGATGTATGTCTTGTCGTGCATATCTGTGGTGACAATGGGATACCGCGTGCCACTTGATGTATGTTAAGGTGACCAACTTGCGGGTTCATGAACCTATGCATAGGGGTTGGTACACGTTTTCGTCGTGATTCTCCGGTAGATCTTTGGGGCACTTTTTGAGGTCCTTTGTGTTGATTGAATAGATGAATCTGAGATTGCGTGATGCATATCGTATAATCATACCCACGGATATTTGAGGTGACATTGGAGTATCTAGGTGACATTAAGGTTTTGATTGATTTCTATTTTAAGGTGTTATTCTAGTACAAACTCTAGGGTTGTTTGTGACACCTATAGGAATAGCCCAACGGATTGATTGGAAAGAATAACTTTGAGGTGGTTTCGTACCCTACCATAATCTCTTCGTTCGTTCTCCGCTATTAGTGACTTTGGAGTGACTCTTTGTTGCATGTTGAGTGATAGTTTTATGATCCAATTATGTTAGTATTGTTGGTGGAACTTACACTAGTGAAATTATGAACCCTATGCCTTATTTCCACACATTGCAATACCGTTTACGCTCACTTTTATTATTAGTTACCTTGATGTTTTTATAATTTCAGATTACAAATAGCTTTATCTACTATCCATATTGCACTTGTATCACCATCTCTTCTTCGAACTAGTGCACCTATACAATTTACCATTGTATTGGTTGTGTCGGAGACACAAGAGGCTCTTTGTTATTTGGTTGCAGGGTTGCTTGAGAGAGACCATCTTCATCCTACGCCTTCTATGGATTGATAAACCTTAGGTCATTCACTTGAGGGAAATTTGCTACTGTCCTACAAACCTCTGCACTTGAAAGCCAACAACGTCTACAAAAAGAAGGTTGTGTAGTAGACATCAGCCCGCTGTTGATGGTCGTCATAAATAAGACGACGTGCGGTGGTTGGATGGCCTACAGGTGGGACGCGGCGGACGCCAAGGTGACGCGCGGCCCGACACAATTTTGAACTGAAAATGATTGACACGTTGAACCTTCACTTTTATCCGTTCTAATCCAAACGGACGCAGACGAACGAAATAGATCGTCCCATTAAAGTTGCTCTAACGAACAAACAATCCGTTGGCCGGCGAACACGACGTTTCCACTGCCCTTCGAGGTTCTAACCTTCTACTTCTAGGAAGGTAACTCGAGAAGATGGATGCTTCCGGGCCTCTCCGGTACCCGGCGGCCAGTGCAGGCTCATTGTATATTCCTGTGATTAACGGTGAAGAATTCTTGACTTCTCGTGAGTGAATGCCAAATAATCCCCATCATTAGCGTGCAGCCGGCGATCGATTTGAACCATGCGAGTTGCCCATGTGATCTGTACGCATGGCAATCGGGTCGTCTCAGGGCGATTGGGTTGTCTCACGGCAATCGACCAACGGCGGAAGACGGCCGGTAGTGCGAACAGCCATAGTACGCACTGGGCCAATCAATTAACAAAACATCTATACTACTATTAAAAGAGCAAACAAGAATTCCCCTAAAGCCACACCACAAAGTGCACACGGAATAACCCTCCATGTTCGATCAGACCCACGTAATACCATCCAACTGCCCACATTACATCACCATACTACAATCAGATCGACGGTGAAAACAAATGTTCTGTCGGCAGACTCCTTCGTCCGGGATGCTACACAACCCAACGATGGCACCTCCTAGAAACTAAACAATACATCCACAATCAACGCCGCCACCACGCCATGAACCTGGCCTCGCCCTTGGGGTCCGCGACATCCTCATCCCGGTGGCCGTGCCATCTGAACGGAACCTCGGCCTTGCTCCGCCATCCTCACCCCTTGTCTTCGCGTCGTCATCAACCCGGCGACCGTGCCGTCTGAACGAAACCTCGGCCTCGCCCCTGATCTCCACGCCGTCGTTGACCCGGTGGCCGTGTCGTCTGAACGAAACCTCCGTCTCGCCCCGTCGTCCTCGTCCCTGATCTCCACGCCGTCGTCGACCCGATGGCCATCCTCGACCCGGCGCGCTGCCCTACCTCCGGTGGCCCGCGCCATAGTAGTAATTCCGCCCCTGCCACTGCACAGGTTAGATCATTTGAATTTGCAATCAGACATCAGACATAAGGCAAAGGAAATATCTCTTTTAATCTGACAAATCTGTAATTTGTAGTGTGAAATTTGATACTTATAGGACAATCATGATCTGCATGACAAACTAAGTTCTTCATGTAGAATTGTTCATTGTTTGACTCACAAATTGACGGCAAGGTTGAAGAAGTGTTTCACAAATAGATGCAGTGAGAAGACAATATGACATCCTCTCAGTGTAGTGGGGTATGTACTCCCTTTCAGGACTTGACAAACAGCGGCAATTTAGGTAAATACTACTTCGACCTTGTAAATCCTGAATATTTCATTCCCTCATAGGTCAAAAAACAGATCCAAAAAATTGAAGAGACAAAGGGAAAGGGAGAGGTATGCACTAAACAGGGATGCAATATTAAAAAGAAGACATGAGGCAAGGGATCGTAAGAAAGCTACATCGGCTATTCTCAATGGAAACAACACTCCATCTAAGCCACCCGTCTCCATGTCGCCTGGTTTCTCTATTTTCTCTGTTCTTTATGATACATTCATGAATAACAAGTAAAGTCATATTAATGATCAGTTCGTTTGGGCAGATTTTGACACTGTGGAGAGGCCCAGTGCACCATCTGTTGTTACCCAGCATGGGTACACACCGGAAGGTGATGTTTCTCTTGACAAACATAATAGCTTCCTTTCCGTGTCAACAAAACTGACACAGTACATACATTTGTGATGTAGGTATACCTGTTGATGTCGTAATGACTGATCAGACTCCACTTCATGGTCCAAATTCATTAAGAACACCCGAAGATGTCAACATGTCGAGTCTGCCATTGAGTCCTCCCAACTAACTGGGTTACGACCACCACTTCAAGCCTACAAATGCAGCATGTCATATGGTAATCAACTGTTCCTCATATTATCTATGATACATAATTGACACTTAGATCGTACAGAGGAAAAACAACTTCTTCTCATATTGCATTGTCTACTGTACATAATTCACACTTATTCTACAGAAAGAAAAACAAGCACTTAAGAGGGAGAGGGAAAATGCCCGGTATGAGCAACATGAAGAAGGGATATTACAGAGCCTACGTGAGAAACGGTGCCGAGCCAAATCTACAGTTGTCCCAACAACCGGAGAACAAACTCAATCCAGTACAGGTGATGCCAGCTACATCAAACACATGATATCCAATCTTTGATTTCCTAATTGATAGTCACTCAATATTTCTGTAGCCGATGAAGATTGTGATTGGCTACACAAAAATGATACATACCAGATGCAAAACATTGGAGGGAGGATGACGCCAGTCAACATACTCAGTAAGCCGTCGTGTGGACACAATCATGTGGAAAAATGTAATTGTGCTTTAATTCACTACTGCTTGGTTCATACTTTTAATTGTAGGTCATAAATACGTATATAAATTGCATGACTGCGATGGAGCATCTATAGGTAAGGTCAGGTGGAAGTGTGTTCTTAGAAAATGCATGCATCTCTAAGATGATAAAGATCGGTGGCTATCTACCCTCAGATGACATGGATGCTGCACCAGTATGGGTATTAAATAGAGCCAAAGAATATTTTGAAAATGATATGGTTAGTCTTAGTTTTCTACATATTTCTATGAATTTTAGCGAGAACGACCGATTCGTCTACATAGGAGTACAACTAAAATAATCATTTTTTTCAGATATTCATTCCAATAAACATGGACGACGTTCACTGCTACCTATGTGTTATAAATGCTAGAAAACTATGTGTTCAAGTGCTCGACTCGCTAGGCCCATCAATGAATCGCAAGGACCTCACTGATACGGTTAGTAGTTAGTCCTACTGCCCCATCTTTGCATAAGAAGCATTTTTTTCTTATTTCTCTCATGTCATGCTTATACTTTTTTCATTTGTTGGTACAACAGCTAGAAGGACCGGAGGATTTATTCAAATATGCATCCGAGCACATGGAATTAAAATCCAATAAGTGGACTGATCTAAGTGTTACAACATGGAAAAGAGAAGAATATATTAAGAGCAGTCTTCAGACGGATGGGTACGCCTCCTAATATAACTCAGAGCATTTATGCTTAACAGGGTATTTTGGTATGCTATTATGTTTATTTTTTCACTGCATAGTATTCCTGAAGCATATTTGATCAACAGATTTGATGTGCCAATGCAATTCTTTACCTTACTGTATGCCAATGCAATAGACACAACACCTCTCATGAGATCTAGCCTAAATAATGGAGCTCAAGGCCATACATTTCATTGGGCTGCATATAGTATAGAAAATGTTACAATTTCTGGATTTGAACAACAACTATCTTACTACACACACGGAAAGAACCAGATAGATAGCTTACCTATATGTGCTTCACTAACAATCGTCCACTACTCTATATCATGCATGCCAACATAAAGAAAGAGAAACATCTCACAAATGAATGACAATGTGGCGAAGGTGCCTATTGTGCATACAATGGCATAAGCATCAGCAAAGTTCAGATGTCAAATTCATATGCAAAGTCACATGTATTTCTGATACAAACAATACATATACATATATATATATATATATATATATATATATATATATATATATATATATAGACACACACACACACCAACTTGATTGTGACCCCGGAACTTTCTGTTACTTAGTGCCTGTAATAATGCGACATTACAAAGTGAGAATACCACTCAAATCAAGCAACTACCACAAAAAGCAATGACTCAACATCGATTATAGCTAGCTGATAGTCACAAATTAAGCTACCCAGAATTCAAATCCACAAATTAATTAGCTTTATCACAGCATGGTTGCCTCAAAAATGTCACCCGACTAAATCCCCACTGATAACGGTAGGTGCATTAACAACATCTAATCGATTAGCATACCTTCAGCAACCGAGCACATACGCCAGCTGCGAACTCCTTCCCGGAGCAACTGTGTGAGCCAAGAACAGGGGGCGATGATTACGGCGGGCACGTCGACGCACTGGATCTCGGTCCAATTCGAGATGCCTGCGCCTGCATCGTGTCCAGCACCTCGCATCTCGATATACTTTGGGGCAGTAGGATGGCGGCGACAGGGTCGATCTGGAGAAGAGCCGCGGGGTTGATGGCGAGGCAAGGCCGCGGTGGTGAGAGGAGGCAGCGGCCCGAGGCCGTGGTGGGGATAAGGGCCGACGGGGCATCGCCGTGGTGGGGATAGGAGGAGATGGAGTGAGGCCATGGTGGTAGGGCGACATCGCGGGAGAGGATGCGGCGTGCTGCAGAGCAGCAGAAGAGGCGGCTGGCGGAGAAAGCAAAGTGACGAGTCTCACCGCACACATCACTGGAGAAAGCCAACCGCTCCTCATTAGTGTGTCGTGAGGGACCGGGATACCTTTCACCGGCTGCTCTTTCTATTATTTTACTTTTCACCTGTTGCTCCTTATTAGTGTTCCTCTGGTTGCTTTTTTTCTTTTGTAATCCGACCTCCGGTTGCTTTTGTGTGGCCTAATTACTTCATCAAGATTTTTTTCTTTGGTTAATTACGCCCCCAGATTAAACAGATCATCGACCAAATGGATCATCGGCGTGTCTCTTTTGTTTTATTTTTTATATCCATGGTCGACATCCCATTTGGGGAAGTAATAATTATATGAATTCCTCTCAAAAAAATTATACGTTGACAAATTCTTTTTTTGTTGTTAGCCCTTTTGTTAATTTGATTTATAATAAAAAATATGCATTCATAAATTCAATTATTTTATTGATAGCCCTTTTGGTCATTTGATTTATATTAGCGGCAAAGTTGTTCAATTCTTTTTTTATCGAGCATGTCCGATATGACTGTGTGGTTCAGTCATCATTAATATTTTTATATTAGCGACAATCAGTTGCTGCAAACTCTGCCTTCAAGCACGACATTTTGATATGGGGAGGCAAAGTTTCTGCTATTTCCACAAACTCATACGGATAAGAATCTTGTCAATACATCATAATCTTAATTGATTCATTCAATTCGCATGCAACATTTCATACATGCAGCCCCTGTCTGGTTATTGGATTTTCAATTTAATGCACTCATGGCACGATTGGACGCTATATTTTTCAGTACCCAAGGTAATTATTGGCACCATGCTCATTTCTACACACGTTACGCATATTTTTTAATAACAATGTTATATAATGCATATGTAGGATGATTTTGAACCGATGAAGCGATTTTTGCTTCATATTTTGAAGTATGAAGAGAATGAAGTTCCAAACAATATCCCAGTCTTAGAACGAAGCATTATAGATCGCATCAAAAGATGGACCTTATCATCATCAACTAATGATTGATAAAGTTGCTTAGTTGTTATTTTTAAGTATTTTTATAATAAGTAACAATCACAATACATTTATATAATCGTTAATTTTAAGTGATGACATGTATACATGCGCGAGTTTTTTTCATTTTGTTTTTGAAATTTTGGGATCACAACATTTCAACAATGGAAGTCTTTCATCGGTCAAACAAGACCTATGACTTAATCTAAAATAAATTATTATATTGAAATCATTGGACGTGACACGCATTTAAATGTTCAGATAAAAACACAATACGATGTACATGTTTTTAATGTAGTTTAGTAAGATACATGCGTTGCACGTGCACATTTACTAGTCTGCTAAAACAGCCGATCACATGTGCAGACGGATCGGCAGTCGATCGATCAACGGCGCGAGACGGCCGGGAGTGCGAACGGTCAATCAATTAACAAACAAACAATCTGCTAAATTTTAGCCGACCGATCGGTCATGTGCAGACGGATCGAGAGGCGCGCGCCGCCTAGGTGTGGCGCTGTGCACGCGTAAACAATTCTTGGACAGCTTGAATTTGCAATTGGATTTTTCGTTGACTGTCAGGGTCTTCGTTCAGAGTAATACCCACAGGGCTCGTTGGACCCCGATGATCGACTTCTCGATCGCGGACCGGCCAGTCATCATCACAACGGCTAATGGGAATCTTGCGTCGGCTCTCCGGCAGGCGCATTTACCAGGATGCTGATATGACAGATGGTGCAGCATCTCGGTAGGGACGTAGCAAAACAGGTGAGGAACCGACAGAATGAGGTTTATCCGGACCGAAACGTAGATATAATAATATTAAGAGCATGGTAAATAGTATAGCCAACAACCGGAAAATGCCAACGGAGGCCGAGTTCCAGTGAACTCGTTTTCAATTTTTATTTTATTGGAGCGCGAAAAATTTCAAATTTATTTTTTGAACACACATGCACATGTATACTATGTATATGCAGAATTTCATAGTATTATACGTTTACATGTGGCGTGCAGGAAAAAAGACAAATACACATTCTTTTAATGGGCCTTTTATTTTTGTTATTGGGCCAGGAATTTGTTGTTTTTGTACAGCCTACAAATCACAACATTTTTCGACAAAATTTAACACGTTCTTGCAGAATACATATAAGTTTTCATGGTATTTTTTCAGATTTTTTTGGAACTTTTAAATATGCTTTTTAATTTTTTTTTCAAAATACTGAGCTCACTAGAGCTCGGCCTCCAAAAATCCGCACTCAGCCAACAACCAGCTATATGAGGTTACCATATCATCTATAACCAGCCTAATAGTCAACATGTATAGTAGCTAGTGACTAAGCAGTACTACTTTATTAACATATGGCCCATCTTACATTCTCACATTGTTTCTTGGATCACATGCTTCAGCCGGCTGTTAATCTACAATTCGCTTCTCTTCTGTCTCCTCTTCTCTTTCATTCAACTCAATAAACATACAATATTTTAATTCTTACAACCTGCTGAATGTACCTTATTATATATGCTCTAACCACGCCCAGGGTCTGCTTGTTGGCTGCTGCAAAAAAGAATCATTGTCTCTGCGCAGACTGTGGGATATATCCTTCAGTTGATCACTTTGGAGGTGAAAGTCACCTCGTCTATGATATGTTGTGCTGTTGCCTAGACTGGCTGCTCTGCGCGCGCGTACAAGCCATGAGAATTTACCACCGTCCGATGAGAGTCTCAGTCTCGGATCCACAAGTGTTTTTACACCAGGCCAGGCCATGTCGTGTCGTACTCAAGTGCTGCGTGCAACGGAGACGGTTCAGAGCCATGCGAATGCTGTGCCGGCTTCATGTGTGTGTGTGTGTGTGTGTGTGTACTGCGCAGTGGCCACGATAGAGAGAGGGCACCCTCTTCTCAATGTTTGCGAGTCCATCACAACCATTTGTGCCCACGAAACAACTATTCTTCGCTACAATGACTTCCATGTTTCATCCAATATATGCTGTTGTGCTACACAACTCATGCGCTCATTTCCCTTTGGCCTCGTCCCAGGCATACATGAGAAACTGAACAGTTCAGATCCAACAGCACGCACATTATCACACTCCTGCAGACTGCAGCGTTGTGATTAAACTTGGGAATAGTTTGACATGCAAACTGAAACCAGTCCAGCCTACAGGAATACACGCCACACATCCAAACCAAATCAATCCAGATATTTCAGGTAGAATCTAGACCAAACCGAACTATACATGCTCTCCATTCAACCCAGTCCAAACCGTTTCCAGCTTTTGGATTGAACCTACAGATTCAAGCCGTGGACAAAGCCATATGACAGGGCACCTCATGAATTTAGATCAGACATGGCGTCAGAGCCCGCGACTGTTAGATTTGACGCACTAGCAGCTTGGATCCTCCACAGAGCAAACACGTACGAGTGTAAAGCTAGCCCAAGCAGGAAGCTAGCACACAACACAGGCAGGTTAATTGATTCTGTAGACACACGTGCATGTCTCGCCGCGTAGAATATGTACATACGTCTTGCAGCGCGTGTGGGCAGCAGCAGCAAAGTTCGATGGCGTCTCGGAAGTTTGGCTGGAGGTGGAAGCGGCAGCTCAGACTAATCAATTGATTTGGTCTCGAACCGTAGTTTGCACTTGTTTTGGACCCGTAGTTTGCACTTGTTTTGGACAGAAAGGAGATAGCTTTCGAGTCCAGCTTCCAAATGATCGCATCATCCCTATCCCAATTTGTATTAACCTTATAGTACTAGATTAATAGGGTAATCTGGGCTCCGTGTGTGCACTAATCACTATACCTAAGAAGGTTGGTAATAAAATACAACTTGTGGCAGCTTGTAAGCTACTAATCCTAAGCTTGGAATGGTGCACACCACAAAGCTTAAACGTCTCTGAATGTGAATCTAGAAGAATTATAGTCATACTTGACACAGAGTAACCATGGAGCAAATGACAGCCACAAGACATTTAACATGAATCCAAAAGATATTTATGCTATTCGTCTGAAATGCATACGTTCAAAAAGTGTTCCTTTTCACGTTTTAGAGCATCTCTGGAACAAGTGACAGTTTCTATACATGCTTCCATTCATTAGCTTACCACAGCAGTTGACCTTGCAAGTGGCAGTGTAGTTTCATAGCCATCACACTGGTTCATCTTAAAACTATTGTTTTAACAAGAACATAACTCTAAGAAGATGGGAACCTACAAACAAATATCCACCCGTGAATAAAAAATGCATAGAACTGAGAAGACATTAGGGACAACTTGCATTTATGCGTGATAGCTTGCGAAATGTGTCAAATACAGTGAAACACATGAATTAGCTCATGTATTGTTCCGTTGAAGGACTAAGAAAATAGTACAAGGAGGGGAATATCTCAGTAAGAAACTGATAAAATAAGTAGCTCGTCTCTTGAAACAAATAGGGAGTTGAGCACTGTAGCAAAAATGAAAATTTTAAATCACTGCAGGAAAGGACTTAGATGCCATTATTCAAAAGCTTTTTTTGGTAGTACACGCTAGGTTACTGTGTGAATAACAAACTTGCAACTAATGTGCTCAAACATTGCATGGCGGGCTTGCAACCTTCTAGAAAGCAGAAAGAACCCATAAGAACATCATTTATCCCCTGTCTAGAAAAAACAATTTATTTTAACAAAGATATGCAAGCGCGGATTCAGTTATGTGGCAATAGCAAAAAGAAATTCATGAAAGGGGCAGTACATATTATATTACTAATGGGACCATAAAGACCATTGTTTCGAAACTCGGTTTCCTTAAATGTTATTTTCACCACAGAGTATTTCTACCACAGTTCAGTCCATCAAGCTTATTCTACCAAGATAAAATTCCTTGAAAAACAATGGAAGTGCCTTATAAAAGAGAAGAAAAGAATCACAGTGCACTCCATTCTTTTTCTACATGTAAGATTTGACCAATCTTGATAGAAACCACTCGCTTCTGGGAGGATGCTTGGCTTGGTGAAACGTCGTTGGCGCTTCAGTATCCGTCCCTGTATCGTATTGTTCGACGACGTGATACTCTTGTTGCAACGATTATGCAGTCCATTCCCCTTAATATTCAGTTTAGGAGGGCGCTTGTTGGCGACCGGTGGGAAGCATGGCTTCATTTGGTGAGTAGACTGATGGAGGTTCAGCTATCTCATCAGCCCGATCAGTTGTGTTGGATGCTTACTAGGTCTGGAGAGTTCAGAGTTAAGTCGATGTATATCGATGTCATTAACTCTAGTGCTATTCCTAGTTCCAAAGATGTTTGGAAAGTCAAAGTTTCTTTGAAAATTAAAGTGTTTATGTGGTTTATACATAAACAAGTCATTTTAACAAAGGATAATTTGGTTAAGCGCAACTGGACAGGATCTACTAGGTGTAGTTTTTGTGATCAGGACGAAACTATCAAGCACCTCCTCTTTGACTGCCCGTTGGCGAGAGTTTTGTGGCACACGGTGCATATTGCCTTTAACATTACTCCTCTGAATTCGATCAGTACGTTATTTGGAACGTGGCTTGTTGGGATAGAGTCCGAAACAGCTAGACACATTCGCGTAGGAGTATGTGCTTTGTTGTGGGCAATTTGGAACTGCAGAAATGATTTGGCTTTTAACAGAACAACAAATATTCGATTTTTGCAGGTTTTATTCTGGGCTACTGCGCTGATCCGTATGTGGTCGTTACTCACTCCGACGGAGCCCAGGGAGCGTTTGATTACTGGATCTGTCCGCTGGGAGATGGTAGCACGGAATATCTTCAACCGGTTTGGATGACGGTCATGTAATAGGATAGGCGATTAGTTTATCTATCTTTGTTATGCCAGCCGGTTGTGGCTTTTGGGCCTATTGTTTTTGGTGTTGTGGCTCTTTGTGAGCCCGCCGTTATTTTCTTTTCAGATTTTAAGATCTTGTTGAACCTCTTTATTTATCTATAAATGTGGCCGTATGCATCGTTCTGATGCAGAGGTCGGGGAGTCCACCCTTTTCGAAAAAAATACAAATAAAAATAATTTTTTCTTCTTGGATTTAGATCAATCGCTGAGCATGGAGTCGTGAACCTTGGTTTCCTACTCCTGTTGTGGTACAAGCCTGCTAAGGAGGCAAAGTCTACTTTGATGCCCGTTCTCTGAGAGCATTTACCTGAATTTTAACAAAACATGGCCTTAGCAAACTGAGCACGCATTCAATGGACTTTTTTTACACTTTCAAATATTCTAAACATATATACTACAAAAATACATTTTATGTAAAGTTTTTTAAAAAATTAATCATGCATTTGAAAAATGTTGAATGTGTATAGAAAAAATGTTGACCATGTATTAAAAACAGGATGAAAATATTTTGATCATGTATCTAAAAATATTAATCAATCATTCAAAAAAATGTCGAACAAATATTTAAAAAATGTTAGACAAGCATTGTGAAAATGTTAAATGTGTATAGAAAAAATATTGACCATGGATTAAAAAGTAATGGAAACTTTTGGTCATTGTATATAAAAATGTTAATCAAGCATATGAAAATATTGAACAAGATTTAAAAATGTTAATCAAGCATTTGGAAAATTGTTAAGTGTATATAGAAAAAAAAAGTTGAGCATCCATTAAAAAATGTTGATAAAGCATTTGAAAAAATGTTAAATGTGCATAGAAAAAATGTTGACCATGTATTATAAAAATGTTAATATTGTATTTGTAAACTGTTAATCAAGCATTTGAAAAATGTTTAAAGTGTATAAGAGACATGTTGACTATGCATTCAAAAAAAATGTTAATATTTTATTTAGAAAAAGTTAATCAAGCATTTATAAAATGTCAAGAAATGTGTATAGAAAAAATGTTGAACATCTGTTGAGAAAATGTTAAATTTATATTGGAAAAATGCTAAACATGTATTAGAAAATGTTGTTGACATATATAGAAAATGTAGAATGAAAAAACAAAAGAATGAAAGAAACCCAAAAAATCAAAATAAAAATAAAAATAAAAAAGAAACAAAATAATCCAAAAGAAAAATAAAATAAAAAATAAAAAGAATAAAGAAATGAAAAAAATGGAAAAGAAAAAGGAAAAGGAAACAAAGAAAATAAATAAAAACTGAAAAAGAAAGGAAAGAAAAAACAGTAAAAGGAAGAAATAAGGAAAGAAAAACCAGTGAAAACAAGAAAAACCTGAAAAGCTAGTGGAAATCTGGTTTTTTCTTACTTCAACTAGTTCGGGTCCTTCACATTGAACATGAAATGAGATGTGGCTTACTGGCTAGAAGCGCAATGACGCAATAAGGAGATATTATCCAATCACACGCCCTCCCTTTTTTCATGTTATTTATTTATTTTAAGAACTACTCCCTCCGTCTCATAATATAAGAACGTTCCCTCCGTCCCATAATATAAGAACAGTTTTGATGTCAAAAATGTTCTTATATTATGGGACGGAGGGAGTATAATGGACTGGCCCACTACTATAGAGCTCGACGCGAGCAAAGCTACCATCTCGCTTAATGGAAGATATTGCTACCGCGTGGGTTGATCCAGGCCAGAAGAGAAGAAAAAAGGCGTCGACAGTGCACTGAATATAGTCACCCGTTACTGTGCAGCTTGACGTGAGCGAAGCTACCATCTCGGCCTTGACAGTGCACTGACTGACTTTAGTCACTCGTTACTGTAGAGCTCGACTCCATGCTAGTGAAGTTACCATCTCGCTTAATGCGAGATATAGCTCCCGCGTGGATTGATCCAGGCGAGAAGAGAAGAAAAAAGGCCTCGGCTGGTCACCCTCGGATGGATGTGGCCCAAAGTAAACACGGCCAGGACCAGGTTACACGTAGCGCGGGCCGGCTGAAATGCGGCCCATTTAATTGACCGTCCGACCACTGTGAAAACGAATCGCCCCTCTCCGCTAAAAAAAAAAAGAACGAATCGCCCCTCTCCTTCCTCCACCGCTTCAGAGTCCTCCTCCGCCGCCGGCGGTGTCGGCCGGGATGAGCACGTCGAACTCCGTCGTGCCGGCGCACAAGCCCGCCAGCGCCATCCACTCCTGGTTCGGCAGCTTCACCATTTGAACCTCATCGTCGCGTACGCACCCGCACTATCTCTCCCTCCCTCCCCTCCCCGCACAACCCCCAGCTTATTGTGTAGCCCTGCCGTGTTCCCTATCTCGGGGGACGTCCTCTACTGTTTCGCGTTCGAGTTCGTGGGGGTTTGCTCCCGGCCAGAGTGCTGCGCGCGTGACTGCGCCTGATTCGTTCTGCCCTTGGGCTGGGCTGCCCCCGCGGCTCCTCTCCGGCGAGTTGTTCGGGAGGATCTGGGGCAGTGTAGTGTGGTGTTCAGCCTTAGGGTACTGTTTTGGTGTTCTGTGTAGGGCCGTTGGGCCAGGGCCAAATGGCACCAGCAGTGTAGCTTGGCAAAACAGAGCTTTATAGTGTTCATTGAAACTGATACATCAGCGACAGACTTGTGATTCGTAGTTACTAGATGCCACTGTTTCTCTGTGCTGTGTGTACCTGTTAAATCCTTCTGCTAAATGCAGCAGATTGCCAAACTTTTCAGGAAATGCACCTGCTCTCACGCCGCAGGGCCTTCATTCAGGTTAGCGATGGATGTCATGTCGTCGAGGGCCGGCGGGTAGTGCTTCTCTGTATCGGCAACCTGTCATTTTGTTTGCATCTTAATCCGCTAATGTAACAGTCCATCATGTGCTTCACATTTACTTTTCCTTACCTAGGAACTAGAAAAGTATTCTGGAACTAAAAGAATCCACATTTGTATTTCTCAGTTGCCTAAGAATAGAAATTACATCAGCCGATTTTGCAACCGAGGAGAGCAGCGAAGCCCCAAGCTCTAAACGGGGACGCCGCAGCCGGCCGTGGGGTCGCCAGCGGAGGAGAGACAGGGGGTAGGGGGCAGGAGGTGGAAGGAGAAGAAATCGGTCCGGAGGAGGAAAACGAGCCGCAGCCGTTGGATTGAAATTCATGAAATCCAACGGTTGGGAACTTGGGATAGAGAGGTAATCGACTGAAAGCAAAAATGAATAAGTAAAATCAGGCGTCTGACCTGTAGGTGCTCCCCAAAAGAATCTTGATTTACGTTAGTGTATGTATACATCTCTTTGCAATGCTCCCCCCCCCCCCCCCCCCCCCCCCCCCCCACACACACACACATTGTCTCAGCCTCTCAGGAACAATACATATATGGAGCTAAAATTTGAAGTGACAACCCCAACAAACTGTTTTATGCTAGTAACCTAGTATTACGCCGTGGCGGCAACGCTAATCGATCTCAAAATAACTTAACTCACAAAAAACTGTCGTTTTGGGGAGTTAACGCACTCTAACTGATACCCAATAATACCCCTTTAAATCTTTCACGCCACCGCCCTCTCTGGCAGTTTGTTGCCGCCTCCCTCCTCCATAGCCACCCCATACCTCAAGCCACCTCCTGGCATGGACACCGTCGCCCTGAACCTGGCGCCGGCAACCAAGCTCAACCATGAGCTCGTCTGTACCCCACAGGCCCACACCCACACAGGCCGATTTATCTCCTAAGAGTCGGTTTGAAAATTTTCATAAAGGTAGCCACAGATAGGCTCGACGCGGCGGCTGACCACGTGGTCCGCCTGTCTCAAACTACATTCATGCAAGGAAGAAACATCGAGCAGTTATCCTACATGAGATGCGCCGGAAAAAAACATGAGTGGGTGATCTTTTAAGATTGACCGTGCTCTTTGCCGGTGTGTAATCCACTGTGTGTGCGTTGCTGTTGGATGTGTACATCCTAGTCATGCAGAGGCCAGGTGTGTGCTCGTTGTGCCTATCCTCTTGATGTGACCTTATGAGTCAATAGAAAGCGCCCTTTATCGGAAAAAAAAAACACTAAGAAAAGGGCTGAAGTTGTTTTTACCATTGTTGAGCTTGCCAGTTATCTATGAAGGTACACCAGCAATCATGGTACTTACGCAAGTAAACTGAATACAATGTTCATGTTCCGAAAAAATGGACTAAATAATCCAATGCACCTTTCCTTTTGTATCTGCTAGTTGAATCACTTCTACTGTGACTCACAATCCTTGGGGGACCCAATCCTCCTCTTTGAGTCATCGCAGTAATCATAGACCTTGGAGTTGGCAGCCACCTCCTTCAGTTGCTGTTGCTGCGTCTGGTCCAGTTCCGGGCCAGACGAACCAGGGGAGCTCTGGCCGCAGGCCTTGGAGCTTGGAGAGCAGGTGGAGGCCTTGTAGTTCCGGAAGAATGCTGTGAACGGCGCTAGTGACCAGTCGGTCTTGACCCGCCCACCCTGTGTGGCCCAGTCATCCGCGTTCCAGATGGTGCTGAACACCCTCATTGGTTGATAGTTTGGATAGGGGGCACCATACATCATCTGGTTCTTGATCTGCCGGAGCAGCTTGTTATCGACAAGGATTCTGCAACCCAGCAACATCCATATGAGCTAGGCTTAGTGCATGCAAATACCTTTTCGGTCTAAAATTTATTGAACATGTCCGACTAAACTGAGCATTCATGCTTCATTTGGAACCAGATGCTATTTAGATAGGAGGGGTTAGCTTAGCTAAGCAGGTATTAGGTTGAACAAGAATCGAGTAGATAGGAGTGGGGCTCACCGGATGTATTGTTGGGTCCAAATGATGCTGTAGGTGTGGAAGTCCTGGGAGGGATCAAACCAAAGCCGGTACCCCTTCTCTCTGCTGCCTACACCTCTGGCATACACGTTGGTGTGCAGGGTGTAGGGGTTGCCGGTGCTGTTCCCCAAGAATTCAAGGTCGATCTCATCATGGTATTGCCATGGTCCCTCTGACATCATCTGTTCCCAGATTGCAATGCAAGATGGTTAGTCTTAGTATTGACAAGTTGACATGAACAACGTTAATCAGTCCATCACTTACATAAAATGTTGTCACTGTGCCGGCTGAGTTCCCGGGCACGAGCTTGATGTCCATGTCAATCCTCCCGAAGAGGTACTTGATTTTTGAGCTGAATCCGGAGGTCGTG
Source organism: Triticum aestivum (assembly GCF_018294505.1). Classification (NCBI taxonomy): domain Eukaryota; kingdom Viridiplantae; phylum Streptophyta; class Magnoliopsida; order Poales; family Poaceae; genus Triticum; species Triticum aestivum. Next base: position 664,537,158 of record NC_057812.1, read on the forward strand.
CTGCGGTCGAGACTCATCGCGACAGTCTGTCTGCCGGCGCCGTCGCGGAGAACGTTGCACTTGCCCCACAGGAGATTGACCTCCTCGGTAATGTCGGCGGCCGTGACCTGGGGGGTGGCCAGGGCGATGAGGTAGAACGCCGCTAGGGAGGCTAGGAGGTAAGCCCTAGCCTGGCCCATGGCTTTGGTGGTGTTAAGAGAGTGAGCACTGGGACTGGGCGCAGTGTGATTGTGCTGCTCGTTAATGGTATGGGCGGGCTTATATGTAGAAAGAGGTGCAGGGGAGATTAGGGCTTATGTGGAAAGAGGTGCAAGGGAGATTAGTTGGTCCAACTCTAAACAGCATGAAATTTAATAGTAATTATTCTTGGAAGATGTAAGAAACTGGAGACAATCGTGAAGCGGGCGGGCATAAAAAATCTTGATGGAAGTGGGCTTCAATTAAAGCTTGAGCAGTGATCGAGTTGAGTGGACTAATGGTTCATTTAAAGCTTGAGCAGTGACTGAGCTGAGTTGACTAATGGTTCTAGGGCTTTATCATGGCAACAATCTGTGAGCAGCGGGACCTACCGTACTGTGGCTTCTGGCAGACTAGGGGCCTGTTCGGCCTTCCGCCAGCTCCGCGGATCTGCGGAGCGCGTATATCCCAGCTCCACCTTTTCAGCCTGCAGCTCCGCCGGCTCCGCGAGCTGACCCGGGAGTGGAGGGATTCCGAACGCTCCCTAGGTTGGTTCTCCAGCAAGTGGAAGATATATGAATATATGATACTATGATGGATGGGTTTTAGTTTCATTCCATGTTGTGCCACAGTTTTACTTTTATGTATCGGATCACTAAATCCACTGAATAATTCAATATGTACACTCAGTCGTAAAGCATCTTGCTTTCCCAAGCCCTTAAGATTTGTACGTCTCAGATCTAGGGCAGTGATTATCTTTGCCTCCATCACTCAGTCACAGATTCACAGTTCAGAATCATCTGTTGCAGTTCCAAGCCGTGCACTATCTTTCAGATATGTGCAGTTTTTTCAATTCAGACTTTCGATGTGTACTGCTTGTTCGGTGGATCCTCTGAAAGATGTCGCATTCGTGAGATTGTGTAACAGTTTGGTTTGTTATAGATGAATCTTTGGAAAGACTATGAAAAAAACTTGTCAACTAGGTTAGTATCTACTAGGTTGGGAGATCTAATGGTTGATCTATTAACTAATGCAACTATGAAAATGATGATGTTCCTCCATAGGCATCGAACTGGAAGTCAGAAGGCGAAGTTTGTCAGCTGCACATAACGAGGTGCTGCACAAAAAACTAAAAATACTGGAAAATAGTTACATGAAAATTTCTGTTTTAACTGCTGTGCATGTGTGCGCACTTGCCCCCATAAACCCTTGGGAGACTCATTTCTACACTCTTGAGTAGCTGAAATCTGGTTGGCCAGATTTGCTATGCATGCTCACAGGAAGTCATACCGGTGCTTGTTTGATCTGGAATCTGAAGTTTTCCATACTGTCAGAATTATATTACCGGAGCATTGCATGTTAGGAAGCATTTACACTTGACCTGTCTTTGAGTTGTTTTTGCATTACACAAACGAATATAAGTCTCATGAAGTTAGTTTTGTTATATGTAGTTCTCTTATCATGTACTGTCTCAGCATGATTTCTCATAAAATCGTTACATTTTTGCGATCCAGGGTGGTGGTGAAGCAAGAGAGACAGACCTGGTGGTAGGCAACAACCAATTTGTTGATGAGTGATTATACCAATCCAGCCATCTTTTCGTTGCATTTACTGTCAGAATATGCATACATCTCCGCGGTTATTTCACAGATAAAGCAATTCATCATGATCTGTACAGTTCGTGGCACATACAGCATGATCTGCACAGGCATTTGGTTGAGTTGGTGACAGTCTGGCAGATACACATGATCTGCACAGGCATTTGGTTGACCCTGCAATCTAGCCATTTCTTACTGTTGTTGCCGTGCTGTTGTTTGTGCTGAAAGGATCGTGAAGCGCCCGTGCCTGTGGTGCTGGTCACATGGGCTGCAATTTATCGAGGTCCGTACATCTATGATGCTCGGATTAATGGCCGCCATTTTTCTATGCGCAACCAGATGAGCATACCTAGGGTCCAGAGATCGCATCGATTCTGTGCTGCTGATCGAGATTTCAATCGGCACTAATTTTTAAAGGCTCTGTCTGGCTTTGTGTATCCTATGTAGGCGAGTGGTGTCTGAGGTCATTGTGTCCATGGAATAATCTTGAATCGGAATTTCGTTTGGATGGAGCAGTGTGCAATGCACGCGCATTTGTGCCAGAGGAAGATGGAAATAGAAAAGTTTCTTTTTAAATTTTAATGCACCATCTGGGACCCAGGAATTTTCTGGGAAAGTTTCCCTTTTTTTTTTCCCAAGACACTGGTTTATGTGAAACTCTGCATTTCGAACTTGAGTTTGTTCGATTTGGATACGGTGCTCTCTGAAATTTCAGGCTATGGTTTGGATGCTACAGATGATAAATGTTTTTGGACAATGGTATCTACAAATGCTAAAGCTAAACCAGGTTCATCTTATGTGGCGGACTCCAGGCTCATCTTATTCTGAGCAGCGGTAACATGGTTTTTCTATATCAAAATGTGTTTGCATCTGAAAGAGCGGCGGCGATGTTCATGGCAGGTGCCGGATGGCGGATTCCTTGGCCCTGGATCAGATCCGGCCTGGGGCGGGGGGCAGGACCTGCAGCGGCGGCCTTCCTGGAAGAGGCGGCACCAGGCCCTGCGAGGCGACGGCGGTGGGATGGCGGCGGCCTTGGCCCTGGCCCTGACGAGGCCTCCCTGCCAACAGATTGCAGCGACTGGATCGAGCTCGCCGCAGGTGAAAACAAGTGAAATAAAAAACAAGTGAAATAAAGAGCGGCGATGTCGACCCTTCATGACGAACTTGGTAGTCCCTCCAGCTTCACTGTAGGCGCCTTGGGATGGTTGGCAAGCTGGGTCTCCAAGTTGCTCTTGATCGCCTCATCATTGGTACCCTGGAGCAAGACTTCTTTGAGCTCGGACAGAAAGTTCAGGCCCTTGAGATGGTACGACGCGCTGGAGCAGTCGATCTTCAGCAGCTCGACGCTCTTCATCGACCTCGATCCGAAGGTCACGTGTAGCTCGCTGGCGCCGGAGGCCATCTCGAGGATCTTCACCTTCTTGAAGGTGACCAGCTCCTCCCCATACATCTTGGCGTGAAAATGGAGCTTGCCATCCTGAAGCTGTCCGACTCGGAGACGCAGGATGCATAGCTCCGGTAGATTGTTGCCCAGGAACTCGACGTCATCTTCCTTTAAGGCGTCCATCTCCAGGTCCAGCTTCATGAGCTTGCTGAGGTTCTCTGATGGTGGCAGCTTGTCTTGAAGCCCGTGGAGTGTGAGGCTCCGCAGGTTCTCCCAAGGCAGGGTGATTTCGTCCAGGCAGCCTTGGCTGTCCTTGCCCAGCCGCACCAGCAAGGATTCCAGATGCACAAGGCCTGAGGTTGCAGAGAAGAAGTCCTTGCTGTTATGCCTGGTGATGCCAGACACTCCGAGCTTGCGCAGCTGGGTGAGTTTCCTGAGCTCTTCCACGACGGCCTTCCCTCCTGAAGCACCGACGTCGACGACGCCGAGTGTGTGCAGCGCCGTCAGTTTTCCGATCCCTTTGGGCACCTTGATACCAAACAGGCCGCGGCGTCTGTGGAACTTTGGCAACCTGCTGGATGAGGCAGGCGGTGCTGATGCTCGGACGGTGGTGCCGGCGCGGATATACTGCAGCTTCTGTGACCTTGTGATGCTCGCTGGCAGTTTGCGTATGGAGGTGTGCCTCACATCCAGAGTCTGGAGCTGCCTGAGATCGCCGAGTGAGCTTGGCAGATGGAAGATCTCACCGCATCCTCGTACAGAGAGAAACTTCAGGCGACGCAGACGCTTCACCATCTTGTCAAGATCTTCATCCTTTACACCCAGTGCGTCCTCCAGATCAAGCACCCGAAGTAGCCTCATACTCTTAGAGATGAAGAATGATTCCCACTTTCCAAACACTGTCAGCGACCGTAGCCGTGAGAAGTCGATGCTCTCAAACACAATCTTGTCTCTGTCCCAGTCTCTCAATATGATGAGGTGTCTCCCTGTGCGGTGGGTGGTTAGGACGCAATTGGGCCCGAGTTCAAACACAAGGTTCTCTTCCATTCTGCGCGAGACAATGTACTCACGGATGAAGCCATTGACCTGGCACGAGACCATACTTGTGTCATTGTATGCAGTGGTGACCAACTGTGGTATCTGCTGAATTATGCTCAGCTCGAGGAGCTTGGAGAAGAAGCTCTCCCCTTTGTCAACAGCAGATTCTTCATCACTGTCTCTAGAGTAACCTTCTGCAATCCACCTCCTTACTAGTCGCCTTTGCCGAATGCCGTGGTGCCGAGGAAAAATTGACAGGTAGAAGATGCATGGCTTGAGTGAATCTGGGCAAGTACGGAAGTACGAGTGCATCCAATCAAACAGGCCCTTGAGACACTCATAATCTGGATTGGTCTCTAGATGCTGCATAAATTTTTGATTCAGTGAGCGCACAGTATCCATCAATGTTACCGTCTGTGTGGCCAATAAGGCAGCTATAGAAACTATCACTTTGGGAAGACCTCCACACTTCAGAATAAGCTCTTCTAGCTCCACATCTTCGTGATCCTTTAAAGGGGATGAAGGATTTTTCCTGTGTACCTATTGTTCAAACAATTTTAACATTAGTCAACATCAGTTAATTAGGATATACAGAATGTGCAGAGCCTCCAGGATGTCGTTCTGGATATACAAAATGCACTCATTTGTAATATTTTTATTTTTCTGCAAGTGACATGAGGACGCATTATATCAAAATTGAACGTCAACTACGGTTTTGAATTATTTTTTCCCACGTATATATTTAAAATGTTTAGAGCCTCCAGGCTGTCATTCTGGATATGCAAATGCACTCATTTAATAACTGTTAGTTGTGTGCATCCAATGTACATAGGCATATATACTCCCTCCGTTCTCAAATATATGATGTTTTGGTAGTTCAAATTGAACTACCAAAATGTCATGTATTTAGGAACAGAGGGAGTAGTTTTGATTCTGTGAGTGAAGGAGGACAAAGCAAACCCATGCATGAAGTGGTATGTTTGTGACAGCATACGTCCAAGGAGCTAGCTAAATATTGTAGCTCTCTCAAAAAAACAAAGAAAATCTACATAATATAGCTTGTAAGAAAACACACCTCTGTCCTGAAGAGATCCATGGCCGCTACAGCTTCTAGACCTTTGACATTAAAGACTTGCCCTTCGTTATTTGTGCAATATGTGGCAACACCGGCTTCGGTTGTAATAACAATGATAACACTTGAAGAAGGTCTAGATACCAATGCAGACTGTATTAAGTCCCATTCTTCTTTGGACTGGAGATCATCAATAATGACCAGACACTGATTTTCGCTCAGTAGCTCACGGCACTCTTTAATGGGGTCTTTTTCTGAATGATGATCCAAAAGTAAGCTCCGAGAAAAATCCCTTAAATTGAATGGATGTGATACATCCACCCAACTGTACTTGTTAAATTGGTTGCTGTGAAGCATTCTGTCATAGTACAAGTTTCGAACAAGAGCTGATTTCCCAATGCCAGCTATCCCCCAAACAGATATAACTGGAGAATTGCTGAAGCGGGCCCTGGCTGTATAGCTGCGAAGCTCAGTCATTTCTAACTCACGTCCAACAAGGGGATAATTTTTCATATAGTCCTCGATCCCTTTAATATTGGAGGAGGGAATCTTTTCCAAGGACGAATTCGGGCTCACTTCACACACCATTGGTTTCTCTTCTTTGGGTCCATAGTCTTGAGAACCCTGGATGCGGGGAGAGATGTTAACACACAGGACTGAGGCAAAAGGTACATACAGAACTTTAAATGTATTTCCTTGGCTAGCTATGTATTTCTCGAAAAATAAGCTACATCCATGGTGAAGGTGGCCATACTTTTCGACACATGGGACCTGGGGGTTAGAAAAGGAGTCTTGCTAGAATTAAACGGTGTCTAACTCGGTTAAACATGTGAATTAAGGTTTTGTTAAATCATGCATTTGAACATAATTGTTTGTGAAACTGCAGTTCTTAGTGGACATTGATGTATATTTTTAATAAGAATATCTTTATTACATCCAGTGGCAGGTCCAGGTTTCGTGTTCACAGTATAAGTTCCCTTCAAAATTTAAAATTTTCACACCATGTGAAACATGACAATTCTTCAGAAATTATATCAACCAATTGGGATGTTGTCTGGCTCATCATTGGAACTACCAACTGCACCAACTAATAAACACTTCTTGGTTCAAATCTTGAGTACTACTAATAGAGTTGATGGTATGAGGATAAATCACTGTTTGCTTGCATGTGGTGTGGTTAATATTACAACAAAGTAATACAGTTGTAGGTCAGTAGGTGTTCCATCCAATACTTGCCAAAAAGTCATCCATTGTGAACCGTCATATGAAAAGAACTCATTGTTGATGCGTTAACACTACTCTGGTGATCAAGGATTAAGCGATTCATTAAGCAGTGGAGCTTCTAAAGTTTAATTAGCTAATGTTATACTACTAAGTACTAACTAGATCTGCCAGATGACAATATTTCGACATTTATTTGCATATTTCGAAAAGACATGTATAAAAATGATCGAATGGTATTGTGATCATGTCCAGATTAAACTGCCAAGTAAAATGAAAAAAAATAGAAGTTAGAAAATATTTTGCAAACATAACTTATGTTGTTTCATGCCTGATTAATTACCTCCTTGAAGAATGCACAAACCGAGTGCTCAGGTGAGTACTGCTTGAGCTCCAGTGGTTGGTAAGCATGCCCAATGCACAAGCTTGCAACCTCGAACTGCTGCGTCGACACGATGATCCAGCTGCCATTCTTCATGTCGGGCAGGAACGTCCTCACAGCATCCCAATCTACCATGTCAGTTAGGTTCTCCAGCACAACGAGGTAAGTCTTGGTGTTGACTTCCTGCACAAACTCACGTCTGAGCACACCCACATCTTCCTGCATGGCCTCCATTTTTGTGAGGACATGTACTCCCACATCTGCTCCTTCCTTGTCGACGCAAGCATCTGCGGCGTAGACCTGTGCCATGAATCGCCGCATGAACTCATGGGGATTGAAAGGATGCATGAGCTTTACCCAGACGCGGCAGGCGAAGCTCCGGCAGATCTCCGGATCATTGTACGCCTTCCTGATGATCGAGGTTGTCCCAAGATCACCGCATGTTCCCCACACCGAGATCACCTGAAGGTCTCTGTCCTTGTTGGTGATCAACTGGGCGAGATCACCCAGGAATTGCTGCCTTTTCGCCGAATCCCGAGCCTCGACGAGCATGTCGGCCGCCACCGTGCCGGCGCCCCGGCCGGAAGCCTGCTGCTGCTGCAGCATGACGAGGTTGGAGACAGGCTCGCCGATGCAGCTGTAGCGCGAGTAGCAGGCGCTCAGCTCCTCGGCCCTGCCCTTGATGACCTCTATCTCCGCCACCGCCTGGTCCAGCGGCAGCGGGCCGACCACGCACGCCGGGAGCAGGCGGCGCCAGAAGACCGGCTTGCCGTCCAGGTGGCGACGAACTCGACGCAGTCCTCCAGGTCGTAGGCCAGCTCGCGGACGTGCCTCACCCAGGTCCTCACCAGGTTGTTCATGGCGGCGGCCCTCCCGCCGTTGGCGACGTTCAGGAAGGACTGCATCATCTCGAACTCGAGGGTGATGGTCACCAGGTCCCGCTGCGCCCTGTGCCGCAGCTTGTTGTCCTCGTCGATGGCCGACTGCACCTTGGTCAGCGCCTCCGCCACCACCGTCTTGGACAGCCCCACCGCCAGGTCCGCCATGGCTGGCTGGCGCCTCCCCGGCTGGTTCTCTCGATCTGTGGGACGAGCGGGCCATGGCTTAAAATCGGCATTTTTGCAAATCAAATCAACCAGGCGCCGTTTACGGGACTGTTCTGTGTGCGTACCTGGCTTAGAGCTCCCGAGCAATGGCGATGCGCGCGCCGTCCGAATCCCTCTGTTGCGCAGAGAGGGAAATGATGGATTCGAGACTGGTGGTCTCCCTCTCTCGCCTGGCCCCAGATCTGGCGGCGGCCGGCCGTCTCTACGGCGGGCGGCGAAGGAGAGATGCTCCCCGCCGGCGGTAGCTGCGATGGATTTGCGGCGGACGAGATGGCCGAGGAGGGGGGAGACCGGGAGAGAGACCAGTGACTCAGTCAGTCAGTCGCCGCTCTTTCGTGGCAGCTACATATGGACACGGAGAAGGAAGGGGAAGAAGACAAGAGAGGAAGACCGAAGGGTGGACTCCATCATTGACCAGCCATTGACCGGCCATATGATGAACTCTTTTATTTTCTTATCATTTCTTATCACCGTGCAGTGGAAAAGTGCTTTACGTAATTTGCCAATGTTTCTTGATGTAGAAGGTGGTTCGTATATTACTAATTGGCAAAGAAAAAAACATAGCGTGCATAAGAATTTTGTCCAACCATGAAGAAGAGCCTTGCCATAGCAATAAAACTGTTGCCTCGGGTTGGAGCCCTGAAAACAGCCTCCTGTAGAAATGCATTAAAAAACCATGTACAATAGACCCAAAATGATCTGACCCTTTTCCGGACTGTACGCAAGCGGGAGCTACATGCATCGGGTTACCCATTTAAATTTGAATCAAATGTTGAATGTGAACCTAAATTTAGTAACTTTTGTACTCCCTCCCTAGCTATTATAATATGTTTCGGATATTTCTGTATGGACTATATAAAGGTGGACAAACACATTAAAATGTGTCTATATACATGCATTTGAATAAAAAAAATTGGAATATCATATACAGTAATTTGGAACGGAGGGAATATGTGTATTCTTTGGTTTTTAAGATCAAAATCTGTTAAGCGCAATTACATTCACTTTTCTTTCACAGTATCTGCTAAACTTATTATGTGCATTATTTCACATGTTTTCTCGTTTGCACAAAAGTACAAAGGAATTTCTGAGTGTGTGTGGCGTGATGACCCGCGAAAGAGAGACTAGTGACTCGGTGACAGTGAGTCAGTCGCTGCTCTCCCGTGGCAGCTACATACACGGAGAAGGAAGGCGAAGAAGACAAAAGAGGAAGACCAAGGGTGGACTAACTTCATCATTGACGAGCCATATGATTAACTCTTTTAAGACTCTTTTAGTTCATAAGGTAAGAAAATTATAAAAATAGAAAAGTCATATAAAATGAGATGATATGTATCTCAAATTTTATGAATAAAAATAAAAAAGAAGGTACCCGTTCACGTCATATGACTTTTTCCATTGAATCTAGACTAGTATTTATTTTCCTATAAAATAAGGAGGATAGAAAAAATTCCTCCATAAGAATAAGACTCTATTCCTACAAACTAAAGGTCTAAACAACAACAACAATAAAGCCTTTAGTCCCAACAAGTTGGGATAGACTAGAGGTAAAACTCATAAGATTTCGCGACCAACTCATGGCTCTGGCACATGGATAGCAAGCTTTCATGCACCCCTGTCCATAGCTATCTCTTCGGTGATACTCTAATCTTTCAGGTCTCTCTTAACAGACTCCTCCCATGTCAAATTCGGTCTACCCCGCCCTCTCTTGACATTCTCCGCACGCTTTAGCCGTTCTCTATGCACTGGAGCTTCTGGAGGACTGCGTTGAATATGCCCAAACCACCTCAGACGATGTTGGATAAGTTTCTCTTCAATTGGTGCTACCCCAACTCTATCTTGTATATCATCATTCTGGACTCGATCCTTCCTCGTGTGGCCACACACCCATCTCAACATATGCATCTCCGCCACATCTAACTGTTGAACATGTCGCCTTTTAGTCGGCCAACACTCAGCGCCATACAACATTGCGGGTCGAACCGCCGTCCTGTAGAACTTGCCCTTTAGCTTTTGTGCCACTCTCTTGTCACTGAGAATGCCAGAAGCTTGGTGCCACTTCATCCATCCGGCTTTGATTCGATGGTTCACATCTTCATCAATACCCCCATCCTCCTGCAGCATTGACCCAAAAAATTGAAAGGGCTCCAAAGGATTTTTTCCTGCATAAATCTTATCCCATGAAAATCCTACAAAATTCCTCCAAACCAAAGAAGACCTTATTTTCTGAATCATATCATTCTTAGCATCATGTAGTGGAACAATACTTGATGTGCTTTTCAAGATTTCGTTAACATAGCTAAGTTTTTGTTTGGGGAGCACTTTTGTGAAGGACAATGTTATTTCTAGAAAAAATGGAATTTTTCTGATGGACAGATGTCGTCTAGAAGTCGCGGGTTCTGCACTTCTGCTCGACTACAATTGCGGGGTGGGTTACACACTAGTTTTGCAAGTTCATCATTACTTGTTTGGAACCTAGATTGCCCGTGTTTTAGTTTTAGGGGGGAGGGGGGGGGGAGCGTTTGTACCGCGCGCCCCTACTTTGTTTCCAGACGATCTTGTTTCCTTGCAACACACATGATTTTTTTGTATTCTTTTTACGTGAAAGCTGATATTGTTTCACAATAAAATATATATTCTGTCATTGATAGACAATGTCCAAGAAGTTCACTGGAGTGTACAACGGCGGAGGTGATAGTGCTCATTAGTGCCAATAGGTGACGTAGCTTTCATAGGGGCCAGGGTGAGCCCCCCCCCCCCCCCCCCCCCCACACACACACACCCAAAAAAACCTAAGCTAGTTTTAAAGAGCACTTAAACATGAATTGTCTTCTTAGCCGCATCAACAATCTCCATGAAGCTCCGCCATTGGTGAGAATAACTTAAACATGACGACGGTGACGTCCTCTCTGTCTAGATTGATGGTAGTGGATACCATGTAAAGACAATGTAATTCCGCTTTGAGGGCGGACGAGCTAGTGTCTCGTGTCTCTACTTCCTCCGGTCCCGATGCGACATTTAGTTGTGGCGATTGTGTTGCTTTCCGTAACAACATTACTATTCATGAATGTTCGTTTCTAGACCATTTTTGCTGCCAATAAAATATCATCTTTTGTAAAATGTAATGTGAGCACACAAAAGCCATGACTCTTCTCCAACTTTTTTATTTCCCCCCTAGGATCTTATTTTATTATTTACCTTTGTTTTTGTTTTTCTGTGAATGCGTGTGGTTATAGTGGTAGTTTTCGTGTGGTTTTGGTTTTGGCAGGGGAGAGTGTCATACTTGATGCGGTCACCGGGGATGGTCAATTTGGTGCAAAGTATTATAAGTGCATCTATGAACACTACACTACCATCAAAATGTGAAGACACCATGCATCCGGTCGATGACTTAAGTCACTCACAAACTGTCGGAGTGTGATCCTTGAGTGTTGCAATCGGTGGGTGGATTGTTCGGAGCAAGTGAACACACTTCCTAGTGGTAACACAATTGATGAATATGTGACTGATTTTGTCATCTTTTTCACTGCATGTTTAGAATACATTTCAATTATCTTTGCTCACGAAACCACCTTCTAGTTGTATGTTGTAGGACAAGTTCATTCAAGAGAGATACAAGCAAAAATATTAGTCAAAAAGTAAGCCATTTGCCTTGCACCATTGTTGGGCATTTCTCCAAAACTATGAGAAGTAGAGGAAGAGGAATGATGAGGCTCCACCAAAGAGACCGAGGTCATGTACCTAATCCTCTCTACAGCTTGAAGATGGGATGAAGATTTTGATGAACATAAAAGGAAACAAGGGGTCCTACTTCGGAGTCTATCAATGGGTGGCCCGATGGGATGAAGATGGTGAAGAAGAAGCTCAAGAGAGATGGAGAGATCGCGACAATGAAAGACAAGATTGATGAGTTGATCCAATGCAAAGGAGGTGTCAACTCAAGCTATGTGCATGCAAAGTTAGAGTTGACGGAGAAAAAGCAAAAGGAGAAGATGGCGACATGGCAAGAGATGAAAGAGAATGAGAAGCACAAGGACCGACACGGGTCAGCGTATGTTTCTTCTCGATGAGAACCAGTTGAGGCAAGAGATGGCACCGAGGAGAATCAACTGATTAAAGATGGACCCAGATGAGATATATGAGATGATGTGGACAAGATGGACCCAGATGAGACATATGAGATGATGTGGACGGAGATCTTGGCATCTACTCCCTCAGTTTCAAAATAGATGACCTAACTTTGTATTAAAGTTAGTATAAAGTTGAGTCATCTATTTTGGAACGGAGGGAGTAGGATGTAATGGAGCGTCGCACACTTGGGAGGGAGGAGTGGTAGGTACTAGCGACATGTAATGATTTTTGTGTTGAAGATATGAGCATGATGTTGCTTTTGGTTAAACTTCACTTCTGGATAATGGTTATCTTGTTTTATTCGTGTATTTTCACCCTCGTGGATCCAAAACATATGAGCAAGATGAAGTGCAATCTATGTGGAAAGCCTACTGGTAATTTACTTAGGTCTGATATTTCATAATGGCTCTTGCCAGCGACCAGAAGAACCCAAACACAATAAAATTGAAGACAAGCCTCGGCGATCCTATTTATACAGTATGCAAACAGCTGAGTATTAGCTTGGGAGCTGTGATCTACAGGTCCCTGTTAATGGAGGATGGCCATGACAGCCTCCTCTGGTTGATATTGTCGAGTCCATCACTTTCAGGGTTTACGTCGTCCACTTGCTTCCAGGTATTGAGCATCGAGCCCTCTCTCCTCTGAGGTGGCGTCAAGAACTTCAAATCATCACTGGAGCCACCTGGGGTCATTGACAGAGAAGAATGACCAACGCGTAGTGTTTGAAGAGTAGAAAAGGATTCCCTCATCGCAGACATGGCCTCGAAGAACCGGGTGCAGGATGCAAGCGCAGCAGGTATCGGTCGTAGCATTTCCTTCACAGAGATAAAAGATAGCCATTAATATTTCCTTATCTGACTTGGTATAATCGTAGACAAGAAAGAGCTGCCATAAGAAAATGTGATCAGAATGCACAAAATCATTCTATACTGACATGATAAATCATTTGTCATCTCTAGATTTGACAGTGGTAGAAATAATATTTGCATCTGCAGTGGAAGATGTTCTGCGCGGGATAAATTCACTATGACTCCTAATTAATTTAATTACCAGAAGGAGTATTTTCAACTTACACCCCATACAGCAGGCGACTCTCTGAAGTTTTGACTCCACTGGAAATCTCCAACTGATGCTGTCAATGCCCCATAATCACTTGCCGCTTTCAGAAGTAGCTCCGAGAATTGTTTCTGAGGAGAAGCAAGTACAGTAAGTAGGAAAAAAATGCGCTTCGCTCAAGAAACCACACATTCCTATATGAAAGAAATCACCTAAGTAGGTGCACCTAAGATTCTCCTCCACATCAATACATAGAATGCCAAGAATCATAAAACTGGATGTAGGTTGCTACTTGATACACCATTTTCAGTTCGCATGTGTAAGTTCATGAATCTATAAAAATCTGAAAACAAAATGATCAAGAACCCAACCTGGTATTCAGCTTCAACAGGAATGCAGTCAAGCGAGTAAGGTTGCTGCAGACGGGCAATAATGCGGTCCTGATAGAAAAGAGTTGTTATTTTGATATCCAGATCTTGTAATTAGTTGATTATGGTATATGGAGCAGCCAACAGCACAGGCAGAACTTTCTTTACACAATAACCTGAGCAACAGGTGGTCCCAAGAAAGAAAGAAAGCAAGCAAAAGAAATAGTGATTTCTGACTTCCAGTACCTTGTTTTGAATAACATCTTTCAAAATAGTAGTAATTCTGGCCAACGATTCACACTTCTTCTCCATTTCACTAACATGAGTCAAATGAGCAATGTTTTTATCATCCTGCAATAAAAAAAAGTTCATCAATATGATCAACGATGATAACTGACACAAATCAAAAGCCCAGAAAACTGAATACACCAGAATTTGGAGATGATATGTAGCAAAGTTTACAAGTGAAATATAAATTGAACGCTTGTTATTCTGCTTGTGATCACATTTAATAGGGCGTAAACAATTTTAAGTTCTATACATCACCAGTTAAAAGCTTTAACCTTGCACATTTAGAGAGGCTTGGACATTGCAATTCATTTTTCAAGCATGAAAACCTAGGTAAAGCAAGTGTGAGCACCTATCAGATTCATACACAAATATAAGATTATTCTTTTCACTTAAGAAGAAAAAATTATCCATGTTATTAATATGCTTTGATAGCAAAAACATATTCACCATAATAGTCAAAGTGGACATATTGATAGAAGCAAATGTATCTCCAAAATGCTCTAATTATCCATGATGTTCTCATTTCTACCAAGAATATGAATAACCTCATGGGAATTTCATAGTTTCGCCACCACAGTAAGTCAGTAACAGAATGAAAAGGATATTCACTACAGCAGAACAAATTGATGAAATACGAAAACGTTGATCTATAGTCAAAGTAATATCGCGTAGTAAGGGATCGGAAAAGGTAATCAACAAACAAAAACTGCATAAGTATTGGCATGGCACAGAATTGGTGTAAACATACAAACAGTAGCAACTGGTCGTCAGTCCATTACCTTTCTGCCTTGTAGCTCGACTTGCAAATTGGCAATGTTCCGCTGCACGACCGTCAGCTCCCTTAATACCCTCACCAGGTCATCACTTTTGTCCGAGGTGTTCTGATCTTCCTGCAATGGCAAGTGACAACAAAGAAGTGTGAAGACTTAAGAAGCACACATGACCATAATCTGCGAAATAAAAAGAACAATCATTTCATCACCATCACTATTAGTGACATAGAGCACTGTAAATTTCACGAAGCTAGACATCATAACAAAAACAGAGGGAGACATAGCAATCTTACAGAGTAATAATTTTAGATGGGTTACAGCTTATAACTAGCTCCAAGATTGCTAGATTTCATCAATAGATAAAGAACCCTCCAGGTTATAGTCACCAAACTTAGGAGGAGATGATTCCCCATAGGTGTTCCTCTCAGGACTAGCAAAGCGCACGGGACTCCCCTGAACCTACACGCTCAGCCGTCCAAACCATGCAGAAATCGCAGTGATAGGCTTCTAATTCGGGAGCGGGACTCGGTTCGAAACCTACATTTCACAAATCCCCGGCGGCAATAAACGAGGAACGGAACCCTACCATTACCTGAAAGGAACAAGAATTCGATCTCGCGAAATGGCGGCGGAAGGGACGAAATTGACAGGAGAAGGATCTGGGGTGACAGAAGTAAATCTACAGGGCGCAGCCAAGGGGTGGTGGGGGTAACCTGCGCGGGAGGGGCCGGGAAGCCGAGGTCCCCGGCGATGGCGAGCGCCTCCGCCATGCCGCCGAGCCGCTTGGCCGGCTTCTGCGCCGCCGCCATGGCCTCGGCCGGTTGGTGGGGGGTTGGCGGGCGTTTCGATGATTTCGCCTCGGCCGGCCGGTTGAGCTTTTTTTTGCCTCCAAACGCCCGATTACTGCTCGGTGCCGAGCCTCCCTGTCTCCACTCCACTTCCACCCACTACTGATTGACACTGGACAATTTACAATCAGTGAAAATGATCAAGAGAAGCAGTTCAATGTCCATCGATTTACAATCAGTCTAGCAATCATTTGCGATCATAAGCAGGAAATGAATCACATGGCAGGTAGTTCAGGTTCATCTTAGAAGCAAGCAGAGGATGAGTACCTTGTCGGAGGGCGCTGGGCGCCTGCAGGGGGGGCCGGAGGAGAAGCCGAGAGGGCCGGATGCGCGGAGGGGAGTGCCGGAGGCCGAGAGGGCCGGCCGAAGGAAAGGGACCGAGGGAGAGCCGGCCGCCGGAGCCGGACCTGGAATCGCTTGCTGCCGCCGCCTTCAGCTAGGCTGGGGAATGGGGATTGATCTGGAATCGGGGGGTGAGGGAGATGCTCTCTCGCTCCAGACAACCAGTCGGTCGAGTCTGTTTTTTTTTTTTTTTTTTTTTTGAGAAATGTCTGGTTTGGTTTTTTGAGTCTGGTTTGGTGAGTGGCTACGTGCCTGCAGTTTGGGCTGGACTTGGTACGTGGGCCAAAAGATCAACGCATAACATTATGGGGCCCAGATTTTTTGGTATTTCAGGGAATTCTCGGGAATACCCCGAGATCACTAATTGAGGAGTACTCCTTCTAAAAGACCTCTAGACACAAAAAAAGAAGATCTCTCTCACCTTGCTAAGTTGCGATAAGTGGCGCGCTGCATATGCCACTTGTCGCAACCTGGGAGTTTTTCTTTTTTCGTAGATTCGTTTACTCAAAACATTTTATCTCTTGAACCATGCGTCCAAATATCGAACCGTTTTCATCGTTGGGTCACTCGCATCGAGATATTTAAAACTAAATCCCATGTTGATAGATTTCGATAGATATCTTTTCACGAAAAAAGGACGAAAAACCCGAACTGGGAGGCATGTTTTTCTTTCCTTTCCGAAGAGGCACGTGTTCTTTCCCTTTGCGAGAGGCACAACCGAACCTCTCGCGGAAGAAAATCCGTGCCTCTATGAGAAGTTAATCTGTGCCTCGTGGAAGGTTAAAAAAAATAAAGCACATTTTTCACGCATTTTTTCCTTTTCTTTTTTGGGTCTAAATCTTAAGAAAAACCAGAGGTCGTCCCGCACGCCATCAAACTTGGTGAAGAGGCTATCGAGCTTTGCAAAATTTTCACAAACATCCTTCGTAGCCCCTTGAGTGTCTTGGTGCGTTGCTCCA
The DNA here is from genome assembly GCF_018294505.1 of Triticum aestivum. Taxonomy (NCBI): domain Eukaryota; kingdom Viridiplantae; phylum Streptophyta; class Magnoliopsida; order Poales; family Poaceae; genus Triticum; species Triticum aestivum. The sequence goes on from NC_057812.1 coordinate 664,553,904, forward strand.
CCCGCTTGCGGTCGATGTCTTCATCCAACCCACCCTTGAGGAGGTCGTAGATCCGGCGCCCTTCAGTTGATAGCTCCTCCATGCCCGTCGTGTGACACCTGGTCTTGTGCCGTGTGAAGTGGCTATGCACCGGACGCGCGAGAACTGTACGCTCTGAATACCATATTGTCGGCACTAGCTCAAGTAGCAACTAACCCTAGAGTTGGAGACAAGGAAGATCGAGAGAAAATGGCGAGTTGTTGTGTTTATCCACCAATCCACCCACACGTCTGTATACAACTAGGCAGGCTCCATATTCTTCTATATTCCTGATATGTGTGCTGCTAAACATAGTGCAGAGAAAACTAATAATGTGGTGATTACTATAGTGGAGGGTGATGCTACTGTTAAAGACATTGAGTAGGAATTTAATGCTATATTTGCCAAAAAACCTGGGAAAAAGAAATGGCGCTGTACGGCCCGCTCTATTGGCCCTGCTTAGTATGTGATGCGATTCCCTAATGCTAGTGAAGTAGAAAGGGCATGTTGTTATGGAAAACGCTTGCCTCTGAAGGAAGGGAACATTGTTGTATGTATTACTCCTTGGACTGCTTCTATTGGAGCCAAAGGCATTATGGAGAAAGCATGGGTTAGGGTTCGCAACATTCCCATAGAGAAAAGATGCACTGAACATATAGCTTATACTGGAGCTCTAGTTGGGATTACTTTAGAAGTTGATGAATCGACCGTTCATAAACCTGAATATGCTAGAATCCTTCTCGGTTGTAGAGAGGTTGAGAAAATTCCCCCTTCAGCTGAAGGAATGCTGGGAGAACAGTATTATGATTTTTTCTATGAAGTTGAAAAAGTTGTGACTGTGGGTGCTGAGAAAAGTCAGTCCTATACTGCTGTGGATAGCAGTGCATCTCCTTCCTTCCCCAAGAAAGCGAGGATGGACTCATATCCTGCTTCTTCCATGGGGCAGGGGGAGACGAATACATCCGTGACTGGTAATTTTTCCTCTCAGAACTATGGTAAGGGTATGCAGAGGCTTCCGGCAGTGGCTGAGAGTGAAGAAGAAGATGAGAGTGAGGAAGGTAACAACACAGAGCTTCTGATTGAGACTATGGCCAGAGAACATGCGGCTGAAAAAATGTCTTATTGTGGATCTCAATCTGATAAAAAATCATGTGAGAATGTCTCTGAGGATTTGAAAGTGGAAGAGATGACTGAATCTCCCAGTAATGAGATCAGTGTGCATCAAGGTGCTTGGGGAATGATTACTCCTGTTCCACCCTCACCTCTGTTTATGTGTCACGATGTGAATACTTATGGGAATGCTTTTCCTCCCTTGTCAGACTATGTGGTTTGGCCCTCCCTGCCTCACATTGTGCCTCTCGAAGAGGGTTTCATGGAAGGAGGAGAAAACTGCAGTGTCTATACAGTTGAATCTCCCTCCAGATGATATCCCTGTAGAATTCTATCAACACTGCTGGGAGGTAGTAGCCCAAGACCTTCTATGCTTATTTGATTGGTTTCATGATGGCAAGCTAGATGTACAACGACTTAACTATGGCATCATAACCTTGTTGCCTAAGTCAACTGATGCTAGTAGGATCCAACAATATAGACCCATTTGTCTATTGCGCTGCCCCTACAAACTACTTACAAAAGCCATGGATATTAGAGCTAGCAAATATGCACACAAGCTGTTTAGTATTCACCAGAATGCTTTTATTAAGGGGAGACACATAGTGGATGGAATCCTATCTCTCCATGAAATTTTGCATTATACTCATTTCAGAAGGCAGGTGGGAGTGGTTTTGAAACTTGACTTTGAAAAAGCATATGACAAAGTCAATTGGGACTTTTTGCTTGACTGTCATAGGAAACGTGGGTTTAATTCTAAGTGGTGTGGGTGGGTCTCGCAAATACTGAAGAATGGCACAATTAGTGTCAAGATCAATGATGAAGTGGGACCTTACATCTAAAGTGCTAAGGGGGTGAGGCAGGGGGATCCTCACTCCCCTTTCCTGTTTAATATTGCGGCTGACTGTCTGACCAAAATGGTACTTACAGCACAAAAAAATGGCCTCATTAAAGGTTTAGCTGCTGATCTTATTGAGAATGGGGTTTGCATCCTGCAATACGCGGATGACACAGTACTTTGTTTTGAGCATGATATTGACAAAGCTGTGAATATCAAGCTCTTGCTTTATCTCTTCGAACTTATGTCTGGGCTTAAGATCAATTTTGAGAAGAGTGAAATATTTAGTATCGGGGGGGATAATGATACTGATTTGGTGTATGCCAACATGTTTGGGTGTCAAGTGGGCACACTTCCCATGAAATATCTGGGAGTCCCTGTTACTTATTCTACCCTCAAGAATGCGGATCTAGATTTCCTTGACGGAAAAATGATCAAAAAACTTGATGCCTGGGTAGCATATGCAGCATCTTCTGGAGCTAGACTAACGTTGCTAGGGTCCAGTTTGGATGGAATTCCCTCTTTCCTCATGTCAATGTTCCTTTTTAATAAGACCTTTATTGAGAAGCTGGATAAACATCGCAGACGTTTCTTTTGGAGGAGGAAAAATAAGAAACATGGATACCATATGGTTAAGTGGACGAGGATATGTCGATCGAAAAGGATTGGGGGATTAGGGATTAAAGATCTTCATAAACAAAATATTGCCCTACTTGTTAAGTGGTGGTGGAAGTTAGAAACAAGTGATGGGCTATGGCAGCGTATTGTAAGAGCTAGATACTTCAGGAACAAAACAGTGGCTACCATTCGGAGCCGCTTTTCGGACTCTCCCTGCTGGAAAGCAATTATGAAGGTCAAGGATTCTTATATGGCAGGAAGAAAAGTTAAAATCGAAAGTGGAAACCTGGCTAGGGTCTGGTATGATCCGTGGGCTGGGAATATTGCGTTGAAAGATCACTTTCCTGATCTATTTGGTATTTGCCAGGAGCAGGAATGCACGGTTGCATCTTGGGCGACTAACAACTATGAGCTGGGCTTTAGACGTAGACTGGTTGGGGTGTTGGGTGAGCAGTGGGCTTGAATGGTTATGGATGCTAAGAAACTGTCGTTGAATGACTCCCCAGATAGAATCTTGTGGGATTTTGATAGTAAAGGGAAGTTTACTACTAAATCCATATATGTATGGTTGGAAAGAAATCTTTCAGTCCCTAACTATAGGATGGTATGGAAAGCACCTATTCCGCTGAAAATTAAGATTTTCCTTTGGCAGCTGTTTCAGAACGCAGTTCTCACTCGTGATAATATGCGCATTAGAAACTGGCCTGGAAATCCTGTGTGCTCCTTCTGTAATGAAGTCGAGACAGCAAATCATTTGTTCTTTACCTGTTCGCTTGCTCGGTCGGTTTGGGGGGTGTTGGGCATGACGGCCGGGGTTTCATGTTGCCCTCGCTCTCTGTGGCAAAGCTTAACTTGGCTTTATAAGTTCTTTCCGGATGGGAAACAGTTTTACATGATGATTATTGCTGCAATATGCTGGGGGATTTGGACCCTCCGCAATAAAGTCACATTTGATAATCATATTGTTCGTTCTCCTCTTGAGGCTGTTTTCACTGCATGCTCGTTTTTGCTGTACTGGGCAGGTTTGCTAAAGGAAGAAGAAAGGGCGAAGCTCCAGGCTGGAGTGAAGAGGTTGGCTCACGCGGCTGCTGCGCTGGCGGACAGGTCCCTCCCTCGAGGCAGATCCCTTTTGGGAGACAGAGAAGGGATCCAGATTGGTTAGCAGTGCTCAGCGCTCGGTCCTTTTGCTTGCCGCCTCCCACTGGGGTTTGATGCCCGCTGGTTTTATGTCTTCTGGTTACGGTTAGCCTAGTCGCAGATGTTGTTTAACTTGCCTCATCCTGGGATTTCCTCTCCTGTCGTTTTTGGGCTGCGGTTTGTGAGTGTCATCAGGTTTTCGTCCCATGGCGGGTGGTCCGTTCCAAGATCATCCTGCGGTGGGTTTCCTGATGGTGCGCCAGCTCGCTCTCCCCTTTCAGCTTCATTTGATCTCAAAAAGCTTATATCTTTCATCCTGTTAGTTGTAGTGGTTTGGGCACTAAGAACATCTGGATACAGACTGATGTATTTTCGTTGATTGCGAAAATTAATGGAAAGGGGTTGAGAGCCCGGTTGGAAAAAAAAAACCAGGCAGGCTCCACGGTCGGTTCTTCCTTGCCCAGGTCTGATGGAGACGAAGCTAGGTATTTAAACTAGAACGTTACAAGGTCATTTGATCCATTCTCAGCCTACAAGCCTTTTATACGGATATCGCTCACGGGTTATCCTGGGCCAGGAAGGCCCAACATTTGAAGTAGTGACCCCTTCGGCCTTGGCGCTCCTCACACTCCATGGGCTAATACCCAAGCATCTATTCCAGGCCAAGTTTTTGCCTCAAGGTTGTTCCACTTGTTTGAAAAAGACTTCTAGTGAATTATGCATGTGACACGTGCTATTAATTTGGTACCTGCCGGGGTAGAAATGCTTTGTGGATTCAGGGTTTTGTTTGAAATTTTTTGAACGTGTGTGTGCCTTGGTTTGGTTGGTTTAGTATTTACTGCTGCATGTGTGCCAGTCTTTGTGCTGAAGTTCGTGTCCTGACAGCCCCTTTTACTTCGATGCTAGCTTCTTCGGTCTTGTGATTGGTTTGGGTATTCCGGCCGCTGTTGGCCCAGTTGTCCTGTCGTTGTCGACCTCTGCCGCTCTTGGCCCGGGTTGCTTTCTTGCCTTCGATTCGTCGTCGGGTGGTTTATCGGTTGATCCTGTCGCTATAGCTGCGTGGCTGCCGCTGTTGCTTCGGTCGGTGTTTCCTTCTGGTTGATCAGTGCCGCTTTACCCTGGTAATCGGTGTTGCTTTGATCGTTAAATCTAGAGACATCTCCGCTCCTGATCGGTGCCGCCTCGATCGTTCAATCTAGAGACGCTGCAGACTTCCACTCTACAAGCAATAAAACGATCTCCTCGGCATCCCTCCATTAGCATCGTCTCCACGGCCCTTGCTCGATCTCCATCGAAGCTGTGTTCTTCTGTTCCTTTTCCATGCACCACGATCAAGCCATGCTGGGAGCGCAACCATCGGAAAAGGCGAGCAGGTGAGGTTGATCTTGACGGCGTCCTACTGCTCGCTGGCAAGGCTGTCCGGCTGTCCCATGGGGAGTGTCGCCTGAGTCTCTTTCTCCTCAGGCACGTGGCCTCTCCCCCCCAGTGCCGGTTCTTCATGCCTTTGCCGTCGTCGGGCCATCACCGCCTCTCCCTCTTTCTCCCGGTATGTGGGACATGCTGTGTCCCTCGCCTCGCACCTCTGGACGTCGCCCTGTTCTATCTGCCCTTCTTCTTAGATCATTCATGTGTAACATCAGGAGGGACGGCGGTACGGTTTGGCTTTGGAATGGTGCTCCATGGTGGCCGCAGGGCTTCGACCTGCTCTTCAATCCGTTTCTCTTTGCTTTCCTCTGGAGGCCTTTTACGGTAAGGACAAAGAAATATCAGCCATCCAATCAGTAGATCTGATGGTCCAACGTGATCAATACTTGTCCAGCGAAGGAGTAGTATTTTTTCTCCGAAGGGCAAAATGGGTAGAGGGAAAAAACGCCTCCCGCACGAGATTAAAATAAAAATAAAATCCCGCACACAGAAAGGGTATTTTGGGGAGATGGAAATTTGCCCACCCCAGTCCATCCCCGATCCATCTAATTTTCTCCTGCAGATTCGCTAAAAACAAAATCTCTCCCGCACACACCACCAGTCGCTCGGCGGCGCACCCACCCACTGCATCTCCACACCAGATCCACTCACTCGGCTGCGCGCTATTCCAGGCCGCCGCCGGCAGCCAACTGAGCTCCTCCTCGGCTGCGCGCTATTCCAGGCCGCCGCCGGAAGCCGGTACGTCGACAATGGAGACCGCCAAATGGCGGCGTCTACGACCAGATCGCCGGTAAAACCCGCGGCGCCGCCGGCCAGCGAGGCCGGACGCCAAGATGGAGGCTATGGAGGGCGGACCCCGGCCCTTCTGTGGCGCTCGTTGGACTAGTACGGTTGGCGGCGGCAAGCGGTGGCGGGGGGAGCAAGGTGCGGCCGCCTGGTTGCCTCCTGCCGTATCAGCAGAGGAGAAGCATCTGGGAGAAATTGCGGCGTCGGCTCTGGTGGAAGGCAGGTACGGCAAGCACCTGGCGTCGCTTCAAGAGTGGATGAAAAAAGGTGTTCCCCCATGTGCGTGCACTCCAGCTGCTGGCCGTCGACGAGGATCATCACCCACTGAAGACGTATGTCTCTCTCCTCTCCTCTGTTCATAGAAAGGGGAGCCACCGGCATGATGAGAAATTGCAGTTGGAAGTGAAATTTGATATTTTGAATCTCAAGTTTCTGTCAACTCTATAACAAGATACGTACTTGAAATTGTTGAATTAAATTCTGTTAACTCTCTTCTAATCAAAAGAAAAAAAAAGATTTGAAATAGGGAAATACTAAGTGGAAACTGGGGAATTGCAAACAAGTCTTTGTTACAGACAGAAAAGGTGGCTTAGGGATGTGGCAGTGAACATTAGGAAAACTATTGCTAGATCACCACTTCTCAGTTTTTCTATAACAGAACCAATCCTTCCGTTAATAAATTTTTTCCATACTTCTTATATGAAATAATAATTCATACAATTGAATAATTGATTGCTTAGCAAAAGGCTGTTGCAATGGTATTAGTTTATCTTAACAGTCCTTCTGCTGTTCAGCTCTGTTCCTTGCATGAATTTGGAAATGCAGATTATAAAAGGAATAACTTTGCTGCAGCTGGTCGTTGTAAAAGTTTCTCTATAGTAAGCTTTCTTACTTTTTTTTTGCGGGGTAGTAAGCTTTCTTACTTGGATGTAGCAAATAAAGGGTAGAAATTGTTTGTATTCGCTTGATCAAATTCAGCATGGAAAAAGAGAAAAGTATGCAGTTCACTGGTAACCAGAGAGTCCTGCTTCCATTTTAGCCCGGCATCTCATGGCAGACGTGAATTCAGCGGCAATCTGTTGCCGAGAAGCACATCGTGCTGCAAGGCCTTAAATAAAGTGAAGAATTTCAATGTCAGATTGATGTTGATGATTGATAGGCACGCACTAAAGAAAACATAAATATTGGAAAATAGATTTCTAACACTTAGATAGCAAACATGTGAATGACATGTACTGAAATCAGCGTCTCTGTTAGATAAGTACAGTGAAAGCTTTCTCTTTCTGTGTGTTCTCAGTGTAGAAGCATGTACTAGTATAAACTATGCATCTTTGGGATGTTTTTATCATCCTTGTCAGATAATATTAACGGAATTGAAGAAAGACAACATCGCTGCTCCATCATGAAGCTATGCACAAAGAAAATAGATTCCTCACATAATTGCATCATAGTAAATAGTTTGCTAACACTTTATTGAAATCTGTCGAATTACTCCGTAAGAAATAGAGTATGGTAAAAATAGTTTGGTAACACACAAAAATGAAACCACAAAACACGAATTGTCTTCATGCGACATTATTCCCTAAAAATTGCTAACGCGGAAAAGGACTGAAACTAGATGGCACGACTCAAAAGGGACTCCTGGACGCGTGTATGTCTTCAGTCTTGGTCCATCTTGGAGTCTTCGTCCATCTTGGCTGTTGCTTCAAGGTAGCGCTTCCTCAACTTGTTAAGTGGCGAGCTGACCAGCATAGCAGGTAGTTCCCTTCCGAATTTGTCAATGTGAACCTATGCAAGAGGAAAAGTTAGTTCCGGTCAAACTGCTAGTGCATATGAATATGTTGTGTGCTTTTACCTGCTTGAACTCGTCAGTGTGCTCGTCTCCTGTCCAGGATTCCATGTTTTTAAGAACAAATAGCCCACATGAACAACTGCAATAAATAAAGATAATTGTTAGTGCGCAGTCCTACTAATTTAGTTTGAAAACAAAATTTGACAATTGTGTATGTACCCATATGACTGTTGTGGGGTCTTCTTCACAAAAACTGGCCATTTTGACAGTAGTGAGTCAGGCCAGTTGCTATTTTGGGCCCCCTTCATTTTTAGAGATAGATTCACATGTGCTTCCATACCTAGCAGCTGCAAAACGGAGTGTCAAATATGATATTTTGTCATTATCTAACAGTTAAACCATATAACAATTTAGTAATATCCGTATTGCAACTCACGGTTTGGCGCAGTTCTAGGCGGTCTTCGTGATCGAGCATGGAGTCAAGAAACTTTAGTTGTGAAGGTTTGGCGTGCCCCAGAAAAATATGCCGGCAAAGGACCAAATGATGCTATGTTAGTATTCTCGTCATTCTCACCCTCATCAATAATACTGTTGAGAAATGCCATCACCCTCTCTGATTGCACTGCGGATTTCGAAGCCTTAAAAAAAGCAACACTTGCATCGTTACGGAGCTCATGGAAACGATCCATCCGTTCTGACCATTGCTGCGTACTGGCACTCCTGTCTGAATCGAAGGCAGGCTTGGCTTTCATCGTCCATCTTTTAGCAACACAACAACTAGGAATGGTGTCTAACCCAACGCACTTCAGAATAGCAAATATATGTGTGCATGGAATATCCTCACTCTCCATCTTCCGGCATTGGCAGTGCACACTCGCTATCACCGAGCCCACATAAACACACCTCACATCAAATCTTGCTTGCCTGCGCTCTTTATGAACAACTGCAAACCTCGTCAAACTATCTTCCTTGTTCACCTCCTCGACTTGCCATTTTGATAACCTCACGATCTCCCCCTTAACCTTCTCGAACATTATAGGGGTGTAGATATATGACACATTTTTCTCCAGTGGGTCAGCCGTTAATTCAGTGAAGGGCACCGTCTGCGAGGCCACGACATCCATTGCAGCCTCATTCCTTCGCATAACTGAGATGCAATGCTCATGGTGTTGCAGCAAATCAATAAGTCTCATTCTCCTGTCCAGCTGCACATGAAGCGTAGAATTTAGACTTTCGCTCCTTTGATTACTTCTCATGCCCAGGAAGTACCTCCCTTTGGTATAGGCTGTTGACCACTTCTTTCTTAGCTCGTACATCCTGCAGATCCACGTGTCTTTTTCCGTTATCCCATAGTGTTTGTTGAACTGGAGCCAACCTCTCTCAAACTCATCAACCTCGAAAGCACGGTAATTCAATTTTCTAAAGTCGCTGAGCTTCGGGTTCCGAAGGTAGCGTACCATATTTTGTTCGATGTGCCAGCTACACAGCCGATGATCTGTGTTCGGCCATACCTGCAATATTGCTCTCACCATTGCATGGTCCCCATCAGTGATCACGGACCTGGGATGGTTCTGGTGCATCGCCTCCAAAAATGAATGGAGCAACCACTTATATGATGCCACGGTCTCGTCTGATACAATGCCGACCCCAAAGACAACTGTGCTGCGATGGTGGTTCAATCCAATGAATGGGACAAATGGCAAGTTATATTTGTTTACACGGTACGTGCTGTCAAACACAACAACACCACCAAAGGCATCATAGTCCAACCGCCACTGCGCGTCTGACCAAAATAGGTTCTGCAGATGGCCTTCGCTGTCTGTGCTGTACCTGTAAAAGAATTCAGAATCTCTCTCTTCCTGCGCAGCCATATAGTTCAGCATGTATTGGGCATCAAAACCTTCAATCCTTTGCTTCTTGTACTCAGCAATAAAATTATATAGGTCCCGAGACACACAGCCGACTTTGTCATACCCACCATGCTGCTTCTCCATTACGTCCATTATCTGATGTGTGCGTAGACCACCAATACCATACTCAATGGCATCAGCCTTTTGAGGATCATTAAGTCCACGATGAGACCATAAGAAAGGTGTCTGGTCAGGCTTAGTGAATTCATGGTTATGCTGGTCCACAAAGTCCTTGACAAATCATTCACGGCTTTCCATATTGAGCTCGATTTGCAGTCGAGCGTCAAATCCACAACGAGAGAGTGCCCTTGGTTTCCTTTTCCGGTTGGACCTTTCAAAGTTTTTCAAGGACCTATATCCTTCTTTGCTGCACATGTACAACCTTTGGATTCTTATGCCTCCCTTGTTTTTCACATTGGCCTTCCTCACGCTGAACCCTTTGGCTTTAGCATATCTATTATAGAACTCGAAACCTTGTTCCTCGCTTGTGAATGTTTGACTAACCACCGTGTAATATTCTTCAATTTCCTCTATGCTGACGTGGTGAGCATCCATGTTGTGTAACTGCCATCCACAAAGAAACTGAATAATGTTATTTAGGCATCTCCAGTGCCAAACTACATCATAAAAAATGTAAATCAAAGTACTTCTGCTACATACACCGGCAAGCAATTCCTGCTCTAGAGAATCATTGATAGCAACTTACAGCTTCTCAAAGAAGAAAAATCATCCTATGAGTTGGTTGTAGTACTGTATATCCTTCTGAGGAACAAGATTATTATTAGGAAAGGAATATAATCTCTACTGTACATTCCTCTGAGGAAAGAGCTGATTATTAGGAAAAATATCAGTTTAGTGCAAAGCCTCAGATAGTAATCTTTATGTGCAGCTAAGTTTTCTAGTAGTTTGAAAAGTTGTGGTGCTTCTTTGACATGGTTTCCTGAATGACGGATTTGTACAACATTCTGCTATCAATGTGCTTTCGTGATCCTGGAGATTTCATGTTTCATAGGACAATTGACATGGAAATATACATCCTGCTATGATCTGGGACTAATCTATGTCAGGCCGTTTCATTACTTGTCAAGTAGTTTGCAGGATTCGCATGAGAACAAACAACAAGGACAAATAAAGCTACTAAGTAATGAAACGGCCTGACATAGAGAGTTGTTCATGTTCAAGCATTACCTTTCTGCAGGCCGACCAGCAGTGGTAGAGACGGATGAACAGGCGGAGCCAACGGTGACAGCTGATTAGCCGGCGGTAGTGCAGCGGCAAGTGGCGGCCACAGCTCCTGTTAGAGGCAGACGGAACGGACGGGCAGGAAGGTTCCGGACGTGGAAGGCACGGCAGCCGCAAGCGGCGGCGAGAGCCACGGGTCGGCTGCGGCGGACGAAACGGACGGGCAGGAAGGATCGGAGGCGGACGGCGCGGCAGCAACAAATGGCGGCGAGAGCGACGAGTGGGCTGCGGTGGCCGGAACAGACGGGCAGGAAGGATCCCGAGGCGGACGGCGCGGCAGCGGCAGGCGGCGGCGAGAGAGCGGCAATTAGGGCTTGGGTGACGTGAATGCAGGTGTAGGGGCCGATTCAGTCGGGACTTTCAGTTGATTAGTAAACTTTTTATCGGACTAAACTGCCCTTGGGCTAAGAGAAAAAAAATCTAATATAAAGTGCCTAGATTACCCTTGAAATCAACGGTGGATCTGTTCAAATACTAGTCTCTCCCGTGACTAGTAATTTGCACCGTAAAACCCCTCTTCCTCTGAGATGGAATGGTGCTCCATTCGCCACATCCCCGAGCATGCCCCACCATGGTCGGATCCTAGTGGCCTGCGGCCTTCCTTGGCGAGAGGCGTCACGGTCCATGGCATTGGTGGAGGCGGCGATCGACACGGCGGGCAGCGACAATATGAAATCCTGTATGTTGTGCTCCTGACCGTGAGGATCACGACCGCACGAACGGAGGGACGACAACACCGCGGAGCTATTGAACCTCCAGCAGTTCGGCTTCTCCCTGTCCGCACAGGAGAAAGCCACTTATCTCTCTGATTTTCTAGCTAGAAATTGATGTGCTTCACTTATTTCTACTAGATGCATCATGCATGTTACTACTCAAATTCTTTGTATTTCGCTTGGGATCTCGATGGACCTAATAATCTTCTCTGAATTTAGTGGTGCTGCAGGACCGACAGGAGATGATCAGAGCGCGGCTCTGGACACTGCAGGAATTCATATGCAGCGCCACCAATTTTAATTGAAGATAACACAGTGAAATGCAAAATTAGACGGTCCACCAAGAGACTGCATAGTATACAGAGATCATTGATCCTCATAGTCACTTACCCACCAAGAAAGCTACATGATAGTTTTCTTTAGTAATAGGTATATAATTTTGTTTTTCCTTCTCACAGTTTGTTTATTCCGATTGCCTTATCTTCAGTTAAGCATATATTTTTTTTACAAATTAACCGCATCTTAGTATGCTGTTGTTGTACATGCCAGTAAATTTTATAGGTTCAATTATTAATTGTTGCACATAGCTGGGTTTGATTCGAAGTTCTGCTTTGTTCTATAACAGTAGGAATGTAGTTCTCGGGAGTTTTGTGCTACGATTAAGTAATTCATGTAGTGAGTAAATGGGTGACACTCAGATTGTCAGAATGTGCTTAGTGTAGTACATAAATAATCCTACATATGATTTACTTGTATAACACTTTCTGTGGATTGCAGGTTTGTAATGCTTCTTGTGTTTCTAGGTCTGTAGAGTACGTTGAATCTTGCAAAGAAAGATAATTCTGAAGTTATTTCATATTTGCTGTGTACATGCAATTTTGGTTTTTGTTTTATGTGGTCCATAAGAATCTACAAATAATGTTCAGGGTTGTTAAAACAAGACTCACCGCAGGAGTGAGACTAGCATGTTCGAGGCTTCAGGCACTAAACAGAGAGAGATCAGTCAAAATTTATATGACAAAAGGAGCATCTTTATTTGTGTGTGGGAGTAAAGAGGTCCATATTTCCAGAACATCGTGATACTTTTAAAGGTACAAGTACAGTAGTTCAGCATAGGCCAGGGACTTTCCCTTCTGCTCTAATCCGCTTACCTGTTCAAGGGATGTTTTGTTGTCCCCGTATGGTCAATGAAAGTTGGTCAGACACTGAGGTCATCCAATCCACCACACGTTATGACCTGCTAATCAACATCGACTACTATGCCTTGCAGTTTCATCTATTTTGATGTTTCAAATATGATCTGCAACCATTTGTTTCCTGCAACCATTTTTGCCTTTATCCGCATCCGCATACAGATTAAAAACGAAAGAGAAATCTATGAACTGTATTATTTCGCAGTACATAGATCGGACAAATTTGATTGTATGTATAGCATATTCAGATCTTTAAGGCATGGCCATCTCCACAATAATCAGTACATTGCAGGAGTGTAACCAAAGATGTGACATCAAGTTCATATATTTAGTCATGCATAGCGCATTGTTTATATTCAGAAAGCAAGAGACAGAAACAGTTTAATCAGTGAATTGAGTTTAGTTAGCTTTGCTTGATATCCGTTTGCAAAATCTAACTCTTCTTTTCCAATGAGGATTAGGCATATGCAGAAACATCTACTCCCTCTGTTTCTAAATATAAGACCTTTTAGGGATTCCAATTTAGAGATTCCAATACGGAGACTACATACGGAGCACGATTCTGTATAAAAATGTGCATTTGAGTTGTGGCTGTTTATCTCAACATACAGTTTGCTCTCTTTTTTCTCTCGCAAAGTACACTTCGCCCTTTTTAGCCATTTGTGTTTGTCATGATTGGGTGTGGTAGGAACCATGAGATACGATCGCTACCCCATCGGCAATGGACGTCCCACGAGTACAAGGAGAGGCGTAAATATGCACATACACCTTCCGAGGAAACCCAGCTCCGATGAAAAGAAAATGCCAGGCAAGATGACACGCCAATAAGCCCTCGCCCTCCACAAAGAAAGTAGAAGGTCTGTCTTCAGTTTTTAGACCCACTTTGCACTCCCAGTCTGTCCTCGAACCGGAAGCACACGCCAATCCTGCAGGATGTTGCACTAGAATGACATAAGCTATGAATGGCAGTAATACAGATCTTAGTACGAGAGTAGCAATGTGTACTTTGTACTTTGTAAAATATATGGATCATGTGATGAATAAATCTACGCTTTCCAATTCACCTTTATACATTGCTTGCCTTATTGTAACCCCTGAATTGCACACATATATTTTTTCTCTAAATCTAAATTAGTCAAATAAAAGAAATTAGCAAACTAGCATTACTATGCCGTAACATATTTCATCATGATGCATCAACGGGGTGCGGCGTGCCGCCGCGCGGGCATTGCTAGTAGTTACTCTAACGCATACCCTCTATCTCGCTTACAGCGGGAGTAGCTTACGTCTCACCCGAAGCTTTCCCGAGTGTTGTATAGTACTGGGTTAACCTATTCTATTCTTAGTGCTTGCTTGTTGGTAGCTCTGTATGATGCGTTCTTCTCTATTTGTTTTTCGTTTATTTTTCATTTATTTATTTCTTTTTTTGTTTCTTCACAGGTTTCTTCCTTTTTTTCACCATTTTTTTGTTTTATTCTCGATTTTTTTAGTATTTTCTTTCTTTTTCTTCAGCTTTTTTCTTTCTTTCTCAGTTTTCTTGTTTTCTTTGCTTCCCTTTTTTGCACTGCTTTCCTCCGTTTTTTTGTTTTCTTTTTCTTTTTTCTTTGGTTTTCTTTTGTTTCTTCCTTTCTTTTTTTTTCTTTGTTTTTTTTGGTTTTTTTTGGTTTCTTTGTTTTATTTATTTTTCTTTGCCGGTTTTCATCATTTTTCGTTTTTCTTCAACGCATATCTAATTTTTCAGTGCTACGTGTACATTTTTAGTGTACACGTGAAACTCTTTCGATACACACGTTTTTTTGAGACATGTGGCTTGTGGAGCGTGGCCTCGCTCGCTGGGCCGGCCCAGTCTGGCGTTCGCTGCCCTAAGTCCTGTTATAAGCGAGACATATGTGGCGCCCTCACTTTATTTCAATCTTCTTTTTTTTCTTCCTAAAATCACTTTATTCTGATCTTTGATTTTTTTTGAGGGGTTATTCCAATCTTTGATAAGAAAAGCTTTTGTTGTTAGATTGCTCTCTAGAATCTTTGTTCTGTTATATCGTTGGCCTGTGGCCTGCTTGCATGGGAACCGATTGCAGGCCATTATGCTGCAGGCCGAAGGGTTGCCGCATTCCAGGTCATTCTTTCATCAGTCTCCCTAACCAAACTACTCCTAAGCATCTATCTAGCTCTAGCATGACAACTGCAGACAATTCTGCCCAACTATCCCCCACATCGTTTCGACACCGCGCCACCCTACCGCCGGTCAATTCGCCGCAGGTCACCCACCCCTACAAGTCAGTAGAACCCTGCCGCCGCAAATTTGACACGACTCCGGCTGTTCATCGCAGGGGGGCCTTTCATCATGGGCCATGATCGCTCTCCCTCTCTCTCTCTCCCAGCTCAACCGACACAGATCAGCGAGCCCGACGCAATGCTCTCCCGCCGGCCAGCTGTCGCGCGCGCCAACGTTGTTGATTCGTGGTGTTTTCACTCCACGGATGCGTGATCGATCTTCAGACTTTCAGGCCTCAGCAGCATCATTCACACAGGAGTACATGTTGCGTGCGCCAGGCTCTGATCTCTGAACCCTCACTCGGCATGATGCATGCATGCGAGCTCGGCAGGGAGCACCGGAGCAGAGCCCGCGTCACCGTCTCACCCAGGCCAAGGCGTCAATGATTGTGGCTGTGGGGTACAAGCATCAACAGACATGTAGAGTACATGTCAGGACGGAAAGGGGCCCTGTTTTCTTAACACTCGCCAAACATGGTCGTCTCATCTCCTGTCATATACAGTAACAGTGTATCATATGTACTCTCCTCCATTGCATCCTACTGTAGTATTTGCTAGCTAGAGATTCTTGGTAGTACAAAGGCTTAGTCAGCTCATGCCTCATGGTGATGTCCATTGACAGTAATATTTGATATACTTTTCTCAGAGTGATCGGGTCAGCATGCAGCAGTTCAAACCTAGCACCAATAACTTTTCACACCTAGGGCTGCAAATGGTTGTGACTGCTGCCTGATCATATCTAGGTGCACACAATGGCGTAAAGTCTTGCAATCATACCAGGACCTAGCCTGGAAACGAAACCTAGCTAGTCGGTCGCGAGAAACGCGGGCATGGTGGACTGGTGGGATTCCGCGCCGTTTGTCTGACGAACTGAGCTCGCAGATGAGATGACCTCAACACGCGCGGAAAAATAATCCCGCTTCAGAGAAACAGGAGCTCTCACATCACATATCACAGGATTAGGTTAGCTGCAACCGGCTTTCCGCCAATCAATGCCTTGTTTTCATCGGCGCACGAGTGCCACATTAATTATGTAGATATATGTGATGTGATCTGAAGAAATCCGGTGCTGTGGTAGGGTAGGCAGAGCTGGCAATCGGACACACACACAGGGCCCCCGCTTCTTCCAGACAGCTTCAGGTTTCTGCTGCAGTGTGTGTCCTCTCCCCTTTCCCTCATACGTAGATCACTCCGATCACTGTTCACAGGTCAATACACTACGTACCTCTGAGAATTCTTTCGGGATCGATCTCGTCCTCTGAATTGCGAAGTCTGAGATCGAGCTACAGAAATTCAGGGTCCCTGTCCTTGTGAAACAAGGCATGCACACACCGTGGAGCCGGTCTCCCGCGTAGGTAACGGTCGCTGTCAGTAACACTGCTGCCAGATAATCAGAGCGGAGTAGTATCAGAAACGCCATTGCTGGATCAAGGCTCGCCAAACCCACACTGCTAGACACAACACAAGAGAGCGATGTATCTACGGTTATTTTAGATAACAAAAACTATTTTAGGGTCCCCTTCAGCTCACAGTGGACTTTCAGATGGGGAATTGATTTGTCATGTCATAGTACTGGTACTACTCTAATCATTCAGAAAGGGATCCCGTATACTATTCCGGCAACGTCCATCAGCCGATCTCGGGAAATCTCTGAGGATCAACCCTGGCCTCTAGCAATGCAGAGCTCCAGGATTTAATACTATCACCCCCTCCGTGAAGAGTTTTTGGCCGGTATTGTTTAACTGTCAAGTCGGGAGCCGTTCCGTTGATCTGTCTGAATTTTCGCTTGTTCAATCCCTGTTGGTGATTGGAAATTAGTAAGACGGAAATACTTCACGGACGATGTTCGGCTGGACGACACTCACCTGACGGCTAATCAAACCGTATGCTACGGTGTAGACTTGCCCATGGATGGTTGGATATAGCATGTCGTCCGGGTTTCGGCCGGAACTGTCGTCCATCTAGCAATGCTCTTAGTAAGATGAATGCATGCGTCTTGTCTTCTTCCAGCTAGCTAGCTAGTGAAAAGAAAGAACCGGATGGGATTGATCATTGATCATGGAGTAGTATCTTATTCCGACTGTGATGCTCGCATCATTTGACGGGGCCAATTTCCCAATGATCAATCCACCCCGGCTAGAAACGGAAATATGCGTCCTGCGGTCAGAAAGGGAGAGAGCATTCGCCCAGATTAAGTATGGACTAAACCGATGTGCCGACTGCTAATCTGCGGATGAGCCTTCCCAATTGCGGTGCTTGATTCGCCTGCCCACCATGCGCAGTTGCAGTTTCACACGCACGTATGCGCATACGTGTGCACCTACCTGCATTGACTCTGATTTCATTTGCTGCCCCGTTTGTCAAGAACGTTTCGTTTGCATATTTCTGCAGACTGCCGGTCGATGATTATTCGTGGTTTTGTGAGGTGACCGACCAACCGTTGGTGGATGAGGAACGTTTACCTGGCAAGTTCTTGATTCCAGTGTGAAAATGTACTGCTTGACAGTGCCAGAAACCATATAATACACCCACTGGCAAGCTGAACTGCCTTGCCCTGACGGCCAGCTAATAGTCTGGCGAGCGACTGATTGGATGCTTCTGCTTAGTCCCCACATCCTAGGATTAACCCTCACATCAAAAAAAAATTAAAAAACCGAACCTTTTTCTTCTTGGATTTGCTACTTCATAGGCAATTGAAATGAAAATCGCGTAATTTTGGGATGGTGCACAGGAACAGCTGCGGAGCTCCCAGGCCGAGTCGGGGACGACGCGGCCCGGCCGCGGCATCCCGGTGAGGCCTTGCCAAGAACTTCGGCCGGAGTAGAGAGAGATCATTGCGTTTGTTCGACCGATCCAAACAAAGTTTCGAACCAAGGCAAAGTCGTCTAACCGTTCATTTCTGATCTAACGGTTAGGACAGCAGCATTCTTTAGCAGCCACCGGAGACGATATTGGCTAGACCAAGGAGGAAGCGGCTAGTTGGGGTTTCACGGCAGCAAAAGACTTCAGCAACGCTGTGAGAGTAGCCTTTTTCTCTGTATTTTTTCCCCTACTACGGCATACGGCGAGTCGACACCTTTTATATTTTTTTCTGTCTTTCATAGATACATGTCGCCTTGGATATTGGCATGGCTTTTAAGATTTAGCTCTGACCACGATTTTTCACTGTACTATGTTTTGTTTTACAAGCTATAGTGCGTATATATAACACAAGAAAATTATTATACCACGAATATACATTTCAAGACAGATCCAAAAGATAATTTAGAAGTTCTCATTCTAACTATCTAAAATAATACTTGTAGAAAAAGTTTAGTTTGACTTAATACACGTCCAAAACAACGTTCCTTATGATATGATATGGAGGGCTTATCAGTTTTCTTTATCGAATTTGCTAATTCTCGTCCAGATAAGAATTAACTATATGTCATCTAACATCTTCACCCAAAGATTCGTGTGAAATTTTTATTTCTTCTTTTTACTGTTTCATTTGATTGATTTATGTGTTGTCCTTCATGTTGCATGTCCATAGAGCCTCACACAACTATAGTTGTATGTCGGCTTAGCCACGCACAACTATAATAGCATGTTATTCCCATATGTGCAACTACAACATCCCTCGTCACCCGCACAACTACATTTGCATGACAGCCGATCGTGCGCAATTACTTACACATTCGCACGCAAGCATGCTACTCCAGTTGCACGCTCGTCAGCCACCTAAAAAGAATGAAGTGTCTAGGTTGCATAGTGAGGTGCCTCCACGCATTCTTTTTTGTGCAGAAACACGGGTGAGCTGCGATTTTCATTAGAAGGAGAAACGGTGGCAGAGCGCCCACTGTACAGGGTGGCCGTAGCAAAATGGACAAAAGCAAAGGGGAAGAAAAGAAAAAGAAACTAAGTCCCATTCTACTCTCGCGGCACCAGCTGGATATATCCGCCCAACACCCAATCTTATCTCGTCATTGATGTCGTTGAGAACAGTTTTAGCTGGTCGCTCACGATCTCTGAAGTTCATGTCGTTTCTCTCCTTCGAGATGACCCAAATGATAAGAATGGCCATGCTATGCGCCTGTCGCTTTTCCCTTCAGTCGCCGGCGAACCCAACAATCTAGGATGCCATGCCAGGAACACTCTTACAATTCCTGTTGAAATGGTATACTCCTTCCGATTCATATTAATTGCCGCTGATTTAGTACATATCTCTTCCGGGGATACCCCTTCATTTCACGTTAAGGAGATGGGAAAACACATTTCTTTCTATAACAACAATGTGTTTCGGGGTGTGAAGTGTGAGAGAGGGGATGTGATGATTGAGCTTTTGAATAAGACGACCTTTGTATTTTAAATTTGGATCTTTTTCAAAATAGTGAAAAATTCAAATAAGAGGTGTTAAGACTATTATCATTCTGGCATCGAGCTATTTTGGCGCAAGACTTCCGCTATAGTATCATCACTGTTGTAGAGTTTAATCATTAAATTCGGGATGGATTGGTGTGGTTCCTCTATGCATGGGACATCAGAATATCAAATCATGAACGAGGAAATGCATGCGATAAATATCGGCTAGTAATTGTGAAGCCCTAGTTCTTGACTTAAACGGACACCAAAGGCCTCTGCCCTCCCTCTCTATCTATCTAAGAGATGGAAGGGCAGCGTTTTTTTTTCATCTCTTCATCAGAGTTGAACAATGAAGATCGATGACAATTGCCTGGTCGATTTGATCAGGCCGTGGAGGAACAAGATTCAAATCGTTCCTTTGTTAGGATGCCTTAGCTGTATACAATGCACTTTCGACTTGACACCTATTTAAACGTTTCGTCTTGCCGCTATCTTATCATATTTTCATACTATTGTCGCATCGTCCCCGTATGGGTGGAGAACTTGTTGCTCTCTCAACTATGATACCAGAGGCTCTAGAGAAGTCTAAGGAGAGAGCACTCATCTTGGGGTGGGCTTACTACTTATATGCTTTCGGCAATTTATCCTCTCCGCACTTGGCTACCCAGCGTTTACCGTAGGCACGATAAGGTAGACCAGGGGTGTGACGTTCTTGGTCCTCTCGTACTAGGAAAATGTCATCTCAATGCTCTAACGCCCACACCGGATATGAACCGAATTGTCTCACGATGTTCTGACCCAAGCTCACGTACCACATTAATGGGCGAACAACCCAACCCTTGAAACAACCTACAACTCTAGGCGGCGGAGAGCCGTGCCAAACCTTCCTTTGGTGTGGACTCTTGGGGAAGACCGGCTTGTTATCTCTAGAGTAGCATATAACCGTCGAGCGACGGCCCTTCCACTCGGCACCGTTGGATCACTAAAGTCGGCTTTTGTACTAAATCAACGACAATTAATATGGATTGGAGGGAGTACAAAATATGAAAGGTTCCGGGATGTGAAAAGGTAACATACGGACAATTCCTTTTGTGCACCATCTTTTTCTGTATATTCTTATCAAATTTTACACACATATACTTCACCATGTTTTGCTAATATATATATAGCAAGAGAGAATATTGACTCATTTTCAGTGGTCAAGAACGAGCCTAGTTACCTGCATTGATTTGGTCAAAAGTACGCAGCGACGTATGGGCGTTACGGCGGCCGTGCTCTCCGGGGGCACAACCCGTTGCAGGAGAACGGAAAAACAGAGGCCGCGAAGAAAGCCAGAGCCCCAAAGACGGCTGCTTTTCAACTCAACGCACTAGCTAGCCCTCCTGAAATTCCTGGTCCTCGAAATGACGCCGCGACGGCGGCCGTCTTTTCTTCTCCGTCAGTCATTTCCACTTCTCTTATTTATTTATTTCAAAAAATAAAAGTACTTCTTTCTCCGACTCTGCACCAACTTTTTCTTGGAACATCTGACTGACTCCGCGCCAACTAATAGGACGTACAACTGGGGACGGAGCTAGCGTTGCGATCCCCAACACTTTTCATGTCGTTTATTATCCCGTCGGCGATCAGAGCTCAGATGCGTCTTCGCCAGCAGCCAGTCCCATGTTCCATCCCATCGCCCACGCCCACGGCGCGTCGATGGTTGTTCCATCCATCCATCGATCGATCTAGAAGAAGAAGGTAGCGGCGCGTGATCGATCGATCCACCCGTCGCCGCCCGGGTAAAAGAGGAAGGCATCGAATCCGCCGCCGGCGGCAATCATGCCGCGCGCCCCGATCCTATTATCTGACGCGGAACGCGCCCACGTCGCCGTGGAATTCGGCCACTTCCTTCCACCCGACTGCGTGGTGCGTACGTGCCCATGAGCCATGATGCCCGCCATCCAAACTGTCCCCCGCCCGGCGCCACCGTGCGTGAGCTCACTCAGCGCCGGCCGAACTCCCGCGGCCCGCTGCATGAAAGCATCCGCAGTGCCACCGCGCCTCCGGCCAAACCCGGCCGGCCTGGCCGTCCGGCCGGCGGTCGAGGCGCCCAGGCCACGGGCTGATCAACCAATCATGCCACCCGCGTCGACCGCGGGCGTCCCTTTCCCCGATCTAGCCGGTACAGTCGTCGTGCCGGAACGCGCCAGAAACTCGGCCACCGGAGCGCCAGCGACGAGGTTGATGCGCTGTGACATGCACGATGGGTGGGCCGCGCCCCACGGTACTGTCTGTACGTGCTGGCTCGGATGACGATGATGCGCGCGCACAGCCCGTTACAAAACCTGAGAATATAATCGACCGGCCTGTCCCGAGCCTGCCTGCCTGCCGCCGGAAGAAAACAACCGACAACTTGGGCGAGGCCCGCGTCACCCGCGCAGTCGCGCTCCGCACAGGACTACAGAGGGGGCGACCGTCCGCTCCGGCGTCGATCGGATGCGTACAACCAGCCCACTGTGCGCCGCCGGCCGCATGTGTCGTCCGCGACGATCCACGTACGCCGTCCGATCCATCGCAGTCGGACGGCGACGGCCGGCCGGGGGCATGCATGTGCGGTGCGCAGGCCATGTGTCGGGGCCCGGGACGCCCGACGTGTCCGCCAGTTTGATCAGAGATGCCGCACACTACGTACGTACCTACCCCACCGCGTATACGAAACTGAAAGTAAATGCGTTTTTCACCCATATAAACACGTGATTTTTTTTGCAGGCAATATAAACACGTGATTTTATCCTCGTATAAGACAGCCACACTTCTATTCTACGTACTAAATACGTACATGTACTGTACGCACAGATAAGTCAGGCTCGACGGGCACGTGATTCGACGGGGCTACACGTACGTAGTACGTACGAGGTACGCCTTTGCCATTTCGAAAGGTTCTAGGTTTGTTCGTGCCGGCTGGTAGATAGCCTAGCCTAGCGATCGACCGGTCTTGGTGGGGAAGATACGTATTTCACCCGGAACGCGCACCGGGAATGGAAAATACGTATTTGCACGACGTTGACGTAGGCCCTCGACCCACACGTCGGGTTTATCTGCTCGCACGTAGCGCGTACGCCGTCCGGCATCGTATGGTTGAGCACGTGTTTGATTAGAAATCACAATCACCCCTGCTTTTGTCACTTTTTAATCCCATGGCCGGCCTCTATCGACGCGTACGTGCGGTTGCCAGAAGAAGAGTTAAAGTTATTCTTTTCGAATCTGTACGGAAAAAGGAGTTAATTAGCTTGACCCGTCACCAGGGTCTTAGCTTAGGTAGGAGTACTGCTTGCTCTTAATTTGGCCAAATCATTTGCTTATTTGTCCTTTGGCCAAGCAATCACATTATGCTTTACGATTCGTGAACAAGATGGATGCGAGACGCGAGCGGCCGACCGATGGATATGGGACGCGGGAATCTTTTCCTAAAGTTGCTTTTCGTCCAACTGGAAACCAAAAAACCGCGTGCACAACGGCCTGATCGAGCGAACTGGCTTGGAAGCTGGATTGTTTAGGCAGAAATATGTGACCACTTTACCAGTTCGGTAATCGCCACTCCACTTTGTGTTGCATGCATATGCTCACATCTCCAGCCCACGTTCCCTTCCAGCTTCACCTGGACAAAATGTATTGCTATATTCCGAGCAATAGCTTTATGCGGCGAAAATGCCAGTGGGCGCGCGTACGTAGTTTTGGGTGGTGCACTAGCTTCAAGGCGTAAAGAGATAGCCAGTAGTGTATATCTTCTCTCATCTTCTACTCACAAAATCTAAGGGCATCTCCAATGTTGATCCCGAGTAGACATCGTCTCCGTCCACGGACGGGTGGGGATCAGTTTGTGGACAATGGTGTGGAAGCCGGTCATACAACCATCCACACATATGTTTCAAACTGAATTTCAACAAAGCAGACAGATTTCATCAAACACAACAAAATTCGGCAAATCCAGACATAATTTACATTAAACAGATGGTATTTCGTCCGTTTAACTAAACCAAGGCCGCACACTCAAAGTAATTATAAAAAATGACACAATTCATCCATAAATAGTATGCAAATATTTCTGGTACAACAATAGTTTAAATTCAACAAGATAACATGGTGTTCAACACGTTTTTTGAAATCATATGTTCCAAATTCAGTGATACTAGAGTCAGAACCGGCACATATCGTCCCACACAAACTGCCCCTTGAGTTTCATTCAACAATGTATGCGCGTGACTGGTCTGCCCTCGGTCCTGAAGTACATCATGGCAGCACGTGCATGCTATACAACGTGTACACCAACATTGAGTGGATGAATGAATTAATCAACATATATAACAGGAAGCAACACTTACGATCTCCGGGGTTGACGAGACTAATGGCCACCTTGTCCCCACTCGGTGAATTGCACCGCAAAACTTCATGACGGAGTTGCAGGACGGTGTACCATCGATGTGTTAGCGACTTCACGGAGCATGCAAGCTTTACCAAAAGGTTGTGCCCTTGTTCATGCATACAAAGTCCACAGAAAACGGCAAGCCACGCACCGCACGATAACTCATCCTTGATCCCGAGTACCCCCCGCCATCGTGCCTCTCTCGAAAACAAGAAGAAGTTAAAAAAAATCTCAATGACATTTGACCGAACACCTATCGGTGTGGTCTGGAGGGTATCTGGCTGTGGAGGGATTATTGGGTGGACAACGGTGTAGTCCAAGGAGGGCAGGCGTGTGGGTGGGGTCTGCAGATGTCTGAACCCTGGGCGACGGCCGGAGAGGTACAACGATGACGTCCGACGATGAGGGTGTAGATGAAATGAAGGGGGGGGGGCAGGGACGAGGTGGGAGAAAAGAGGACCGGGAGACGTCCAAACCGGTTCGCGGACGGATGGGGTACCTTGTTAGATGGGAAAACATGTCTAGATAGCTCGATCCGGATGGATGCAGGTGGTTTGAGGGCCAGCGTCGGTGACACCTAAATAGATTATGAATGGGACAAGCTACATGTCAGTTGCTTGATTATTTTGAAAATTAGTAGTATCTAAGTCGTCTGATTCACATCTAGTGGTTCATGTTCATCTTTGACCCCCTTCAACCGCCATAGTGCACCAGCCCAACCTCTTGCTACCACCATCCTTGGTGGACGCGTTGTTGCACTTGCATGTCGCATGGCCACCCTGCTCGAGTCGATTCCTTTGTTGTGCTGCCATTGTCCCGACCATCCGTCAAAACCTCGGTATGATCTTTGTCGTTGACGGCCTCCTCGCACCCCACACTTGAACCCGTCTACCTCTGACTTATCTCCACCGACAACATGGATGTCGTGTCGTCCCAGGCTCTGGGTCACTCCTGGCTCGGCCTTGCCGATGACCCCGTGCTACAACCAAAAAGGTTTTTCACAGAACTAAGAAATAGCAATTGCGATTATTTTCTTGCCAAAAATTCTTCCAACCTGTTACAACCGGGTTCATGGACCACCTAGCGACGACTGTAAGCACTAGAGCAAGTTGAAGGCATGCCATCGTCATCGTCACTCTCTCATAGGAATCAGACAAACCTTGTTGTAGTTGATAGGGGGAAGTCTTCGTCCTAAGGCCCAAAGGGCCAGTGCACAAGAGCAACAACCATCGCCGCCGATGAAAAACATTGATCAGAAGGACCATACCTGCAAACACACCAACAACCATGAGTGCCATATAAATATACAGATGGACCCGTCGGATACAAAAGTTGACCAAACCCAACTAGACCATTTGGAGACACACCTATATGCACCCTCTGCCTACCCTAGATGCACCACCACCCCGATCAGGACACCAAGTACCGCCACCACTGCACCCATGGTCGAAGCATTGGCAACTCGGCAACCATAACCGCGGGGAAGAACCCCAAAATACTATTGCACCAGAACCGCAACACCCCCCCTCCTTCCAACATTGTCGAACCTGACGGAGAATAGGGGAGACCGATGAATTGTTGAACCTCGTCATCGTGGCTAGGGCTATTTTTTTAGGGGAACTTCTGCTACTTGGTGTCCATTTAGCAATTGCGATTAATTTTTTGAAACGGGGAAAAGATTTGCCTCATTCAGTAAATAAGGAGTTGGACAGACGATTACATGAACAAAAAAAAACAAAAAGTAGTATACAGAAGATCACTACTCTCGCGGCGGAATTTGACCCAAATATTTCACACCCGTGATAGCCAAGAGCCTCGCCTTTCTCTGAATAATGGGAAGAAGGATGAAGGGAGGGGCGGATTTGTTTCAAAAGACCCTTGCATTCCTCTCATCCCAAATGGTCTTGCACACAAGCATAGTGAGGGAAGGCATCACCCTTCTATGGACTCTATGGGTGGAAACCACGTCAAACCACCAACATATGATGCTCTCGAAAGTTGCCTAAACAGAGAAACCCACACTAATGACGAGGTGAGGCCAATCTTTAACCAAGCCCCAAATCTGTGCGCGAATCGACATTTGAAGAAGAGGTGATATGAAGGATTGTGGGTTGATGATGTGGACAATACTAGAGGGGAAATACCACACTAATAACTATTAAAGATGCTCTAAAACCAAATCCCTAATTTTCCCCTCTCTCGCTGCATATGTGAACACACGCACGGACGTGTGCGTACGCACCCTTGCATCGGTGCCCAACAGCCCATGCCACCTCGCCATGCCGGAGATCTAGCTGCCTCTCCGAGCATCCCGTCAGAGTCGCAAACTCGAATCAGGCGACGCCGCAAAGCCGAGAGATATGCGCCCGCTACGTGATTAGGCCGGCCCGCGCTTGGAATTAAATGCCCCGCCCAACCCTAACCGCGCACGGCGCATCTCATCTCGTCTGCATGACTGCATCTGCCCGCCCACGTCACCGCCGGCGACGTCCAGCGAGCGTGACACCGCGCGCCACCGGCCCGCGGCCGTCCGATCGATCGTCTCACGCGCCCACCGGCCGGGACCGGGCTGGCGAGTCGAACCTGGCCACCTGGCGCCCGGCACCCTAACCGAGGGAGAGGAAAAGTCTCTCCAGCTGGGTGAGTACGTACTGCCCTCTGCCTAGCTATACGTAGTACACCAGTACTTGCTATACAAGAGTATAGTATACTACTGGTAGTAGTAGAGCCGTAGCCTTCCCGGCCCCTCCTCCCCCGCGCTCCCCTTCTCTCTCGCCGTGAAAGCATCGGCGCAAAAACTAGTTGACCTGACCATGCCCTGCGCTGGCTCCTATTAATACCCTCGTCTTCCTCGCACTCCTCTCCTCCTTCATACCCCTCTCGGTAAACTGTGCTTGCCGCAGTCGATCCCTCCACCCACCCGGCCATCGGCGGCTGGTTGCTGCTGCTTCTTGTGTGGGTTCTTCCACTGGCGTGCAGGGTCGAGATCGGCAGCAGCAGCCGTCGTTCCTCTCTTCTAGCTCCCGACAATCGATTGATCTGTCTGAGGGGGAAACGAGCTGCGTGGTGGTGGCGGCCGCCGGGGAGGCGATGAATTCGCTGAGCATGGTGGAGGCGAGGCTGCCGCCGGGGTTCAGGTTCCACCCGCGGGACGACGAGCTCGTGCTCGACTACCTGGCAAAGAAACTCGGTGGCGGCGGCGGAGGGGCGGCGGCTGCGGTTGCGAGCATGTACGGCTGCCCCACCATGGTCGACGTCGACCTCAACAAGATCGAGCCCTGGGACCTCCCTGGTAAGACCTAACTAATCCAGATACTCCTGTATACCCAAGTAGCTTAATACACCAGCATGTGTGTGTGTGTGTGTGTCTATATGCTTGTGTGATTAGTTCTAGTTTCATCGTCTTCCGGATCATACATACATATGCATCCCTGGGGATGATTTATCTGTTTGATTTATTTTCCTTGTCCCGTTTGGCTGCTGATTCGTAATTATTCTTTTAGTTTGAAGTCGATGACGTCCCAAATCCCCTTAATATATCGCATCCTATATCTGATATATCTCTCCGTTGTATACCTTTTGACGGAACTAACAACGATTTGGTCGTTTCTAAACGGCCGGACAATCTTCAGTTCTCCACTGTACTAATTAAATTCCTTGTTCATTCTTTAGTAAAGAAGAAATCACATCCCAGAAGTTAATTAATTATTTGTCCGTGTGCGTATGCATGATTGTCCAAGGTTCTCAATCATACATCAAAATGTATTGCTCTGTTGGTTCAACTTGAATTTAAGATCTTGGGACCAACTATGTATTTATGTGCAGCTCAGTTAGCTATCTCCATTAATTTTCAGCCTATTAATTGCATGAACAATCCTCTTTGTCCCTTTCCCGCTCATGCATGTGTAGTTTCCTTCAGTTGCATCCAAATCTAAGGTGGCTGTGTTCATGCTGCTAGTGGCTGGCTAGTTGATCCGTTTCCACTCCCAGCTGCCATAACTGAAGTGACCTCGACAATTTCCATCTCATCAAGTTGCAACTTGCAACTATGCATGCATGCTTCCCATACTGCTATAGAAACCGACCTTTTCTCCTTTTCTTTTCTTTTCTTTTCTTTTCACACTTTTTTGGCCTTTCCTTTTGGTGTGCCCATCCCTCTTTATATGTCCTAATTAATTTAATTAACATTCAATTTTTTTGATCGAAAGGCAAGAAAATATCAGAATGAGACCACCTCCGAATTAACTAGAACTGTAGAGAGATCAAATTCTTGCACAGTATATTTTATTTTTTGCCTCTTATTCCAGATATAGGAGACTTGATCAAGGGATGAATATATATAGTTTCTGGAAATTGTTCTACAATGAGAACAAAATTCACACGTCTTGTCTGCCTCCATCCTTGTCGCCTTCCCGTCCCCATAACAGAAGGATATTCCCAGAGCCATGAGTTTGTTTGGCCCCTTGCTGGCCTTCTCTGCATATGTCCCTGTTCTTGCCATACCATCAAATATTCCCCCAATTTGCCTCATCCTTAAAGGGAATTCACAGCCCACGGATGGGGACAAACTTAACACAAAAAGGAGGCCTTCCACCTTGCCTATTAGTAGAAATCACACCATGCACAAAGCCATATCAAAAGACCATATATATATAGAAAGGGTTGGATGTGTATAATTGATATATCTCACAAGAATAGGCAAGATGCCTTCCCGTAATCAATAGATCTCCTTTGTTTTGGTTCCAAAAATATCTATTATTCTCCCTATTATGCAATTACCTATTAGTGGATATTTTTCTCCGCCTTAATTAAATGTGGCTCTAATGTTAGGACTTTCTCTTAAAAAATGGAGAAGTGTAGTCAGACATACTACTTGGGTTTGCACATTACACACAGTTCATCATTAGATGCACATCTTGCACATGTTCCAAAAAGATTATTATTTGTTCATAATTCATCTCATTTTTACATAATTGTTTGTTAATTTGCTCCATGATTGTATTCAGAAATTGCATGCATTGGCGGAAAGGAGTGGTACTTCTACAGCTTGAGGGACAGGAAGTACGCTACAGGCCAGAGAACAAATAGAGCAACTGAATCGGGCTATTGGAAGGCCACCGGAAAAGACCGATCGATAAGCCGGAAAGGGTTGCTAGTTGGCATGAGAAAAACCCTGGTGTTCTATCAAGGCAGAGCCCCTAAGGGGAAGAAGACTGAGTGGGTCATGCACGAATTCCGCAAGGAAGGGCAAGGCGATCTGATGAAGTTGCCACTCAAGGTAATCATCATTATATAATTATACACATGACCAAATTTAATCTTACTACTTGATACTCCACTCTTTTCTCCTTTTGTTCCTTATTTGATGCTTAGAGTATAATGCATCACATATATGGATAGTGCAGGAGATCCCACCAAAAATTAATGCACACAAACTATATATATCTTGCGGGTTTTTTTTAAGGGAGGGGACATTGAAAATGAAACGTAACAGATTTGAATTCACATGTGGTAGATTTTATGAGAAGTATGAACTAATATAAAGAAACAAAAACCTTTGTTCACGTGACATCCACATGTGGAGGCTACTGGCCAGAATGCCAACTCATCCTATAATACATGTGCAGTGGATAATGTAGTACCACCAGCCAGCTCATTATACATGCATGCCCTCTCAATTCAAGATCTAGCTAGGTAGCTATAGAGAGTAGAATTCAAGCGCCAAAATAACCAGCTTTTTAACTAGCCCTTAATTTGTGATAATTAGGTGTCATATAAATAATACTGCAAGATGTCTAAAAACTGTTATGGCTTGTTCATGATTTTAATTGTTGATTAGCCAGGCCGGGTTCCGTCGTACTTGATCCATTCTTTACATGTGTGGGTCACTCTCATGCCAGCTACGTACATAGATATGAGGATGATCTGGTCTCTTTTAGATGTATACCCCAATATATATATGATCACTTCAGATGCATACATATATGATATAATGCCAATTAATCTACTCACTTATTTTCCAGTCTAATGATCTTAATGTGTAATATTTTTCATGTTAAACAGGAGGACTGGGTCTTGTGTAGGGTTTTCTACAAGACTAGGGCAACCGTTGCCAAGCCACCCACAGGGAGCAGCTACAACATTGAAAGTGCAGCTGCAACCTCGCTGCCTCTCCTCATTGACAACTACATTGCCTTTGACCATCCTGGAATGTCGACGGTGCAAAACCTAGAGGGTTATGAGCAAGTGCCCTGCTTCTCCAACAATCCCTCCTCTCACCCAGCGTCGTCGGCCTCGATGAACATCCCGGTGACGGCAATGGCTCCCATGGCTGCTGATCAGGAGCAGCAGCACATGGGCAAGGCAATCAAGGACGCATTGAGCCAGCTCACCAGGTTTGAGCAAGGCAACGTGAAGAGGGAGGCGCCTGCCCAGGGTGGTGTGTTTGCTCAAGATGGGTTCGAGTACTTAGCTGAGAGTGGCTTCTCACAGATGTGGAACTCACTCAATTGATTTTCTAGCTAGGGATATTATTGCTACCAATCAAGGATGGATATAACTCTTGAAAAGAAGATCTAGACTTGGGTGTGTGTGCCTATATGTGTGCTATTGCATGTAGTTGTGGTATATAGCTAGTAGTACTATCATTCTAGTTCACATTATTTGTCAAAAAGGAAAAGGAGGGTCAGAGGAGAGAGCTGATATATGTCATCAGTGATGTAAATCTGTATATACATTATTTGTGTGCGACTATGGATAAGACGGAAAAATTTAGTATCTGGTGCTAGAATATAAACTAATATATCAAAGCATAAATTTTGTGGATCGTATTATAGAATCTACTCTATTTGCCTGTTGGGCTTTCTTGTGTATTAGTTTGGTCTGTGCATATGATTGACATATACTCATTATATTAGTGGTTATACATTTGGAGACTAATCTCCCGCTCCTCTCCTTCTGAGTTCTAAGGGAGGTTATATATGTCGCCATCCACTTGTTTATCTTTCTTCAGTGCCAAATATATATCTCATATTTAATGACTGAAATTCTTGTTTTAATTAGGCCCGTTCCAAGCTTCCAATAAATCAAAGGCGCAACTGCCCATTTTAAATTACTATTAGACATTTCTCAGATCAGCCCCTTGGCTGCAACATGTGGTTTCTACTGGGCCTTTGACCTGAATTTGCAGTTTTGCCAAGGAATTAAGCAGTAAACATAAATTTGGTTTGAAAAGTCAGATCATTAAAGAGTATATATTCACATTTTTTCATTTTTTTCTCACACTTGAATTAAATGTTTATCCGATGCAACAGAAAAATGCTTGGTCCTTTCCATGTGGACAAAAAGAAAAACAAACAAAGTAATAGCTCACAAGTGGAGATTCTTTAGAATATATTTATATGCCGTGAAAGGGATTTAAGTTCACACCTATATCCTCATGTGCCTGGTACTAAGATCAGTTAGTAACTTGAAAACCACCTAAACAATTTCAAACACCAACATGTGGACCATATAAAAACACTGAGAGTTACACAAGCCCACCAGCTAATATATATTAGGGATGTTTATAATTCTCTAAAGCTAGTTGACATTGGACTACTTTGATTTGCATTCATGATTCTCCACCGCTACTGCTAACTAATCATTGTGCACGAAAAATTCCAAGGTCGTACTTTCCAGGGAAATCCTTATTGTATCCTCACATATTAGTAGTATTGATGATGATGCAGTTGCCAGCCTAACCAATGAACTCATGCAGCTGAACCTGTACTTATCATGAACCATATGCATGAATCAGTACTTCAGTGGTACACGGCTGTGTTTTGATTTTCGGCCGAAAAAAATGGATTTCGGCCGAATTTCGGCCATCTCGGCCTGGAGCGAAAAGTATATTTAGGCCGAAATTGCTCAAATTGGTAAATTTTGGTCAAATTTAAGTCAAATCGCAGTTAAAATTTGATCAAATTTTAGCCGAAATTTTTGAAAATGGCCGAAATTCGGCCATCTCGGCCTAAGGCGAAAAAAAGCTCAAACCGAAAATCAAAACACAGGTACACGGACATGCCAACAGTTCATGCATGAAATGGAGTAGCTGGTAGGTGGTTCTTGTTGCAATTTATCAACAGCATGATCATCCCTGATAAGTTGGGGTACCATGTGGTGTGGGCTCCAGATCTCAGCCTCCTAAAAGCTCAGATCTTGTCTCTTTCACTGGCCTGAACTCTGCATAATGGAATACCTTTTCTTCAGTTAACCTCTGCACAGTGTTTTGCATGTTGTATATACGTATGCCGGCACTCTAGTAGTACCTCGACATACGTATCACGGCACTCCGGTAGTACCACTGACTATAATAATTACACCAGCTGATCGGTTAAGTAGCTTCCTGACATCCCTTTGCTGGCCTTTCATACCTGTTTGAGTTGGTACAGAGAAACATTTGGCGCTGCGCAACAACGGTTGGGTGGATCAAATTGACACTTCCAGTGGCCTGTCCTTGCAACACCTACAGAACTCACCATGCTTTGGAACTTCATCTGATCACCTCCCAAATCCATTTGCATGAGCACCAACGTGACACCATTGTCTGGAAGATGTCAATTCCGGCTGCTACCTTGCAACTTCACCTTACAACGCTCTGTTCCTTGGATTGGTGTCCAATTGGTGTCCACTGACACGAAAACAATTATTTGATGGATTTGGACGCCTCCTAAATTGTAAGATTTTCAAGTGGCTCATCGCCCAAAACAGGGTTTGGACGGCGGACCGGCTCACCAAGCACGGATGGCTCAATTGCGGCCAATGCCTCCTTTGCAACTGCGGCCCGGAGGCAGCGGCACATTTGACCTTTCAATGCCGCTACTCCACTTGGATTTGGAACATGGTCAATGATTGGCTTGGCATGCACCCTCTCGATACTTATTGTTCAACCATGTCATGTGCTGGCGGGATCACCTCATCCACCATGGCAATTCTAGGCGTAAAGTGGTGGCCTCCCTTGCCATGCTCGTAACTTGGGAGCTATGGAACGAGGGGGAAATTTTAGGTGATAGCGAAACTTAGGTGATACCATGATACAGACTTCCTTGCCGTTGGATCTCAGATCTGACGGCATCTAAAGAGTTATTTTACTTGGGTGCAATTTTAAGACTCTCGGACGACTTTTTTGCAAAATATTCAAGAGCTTCTGGTAGCCATCGGATCTAAGATCCAACGGCTCTCGGGAGCCCGTATCATGGTATTACCTAAGCCTTGGTATCACCTGATATCTTCCCATGGAACGAGGACAATGCAATGGTCTTCAACAACAAGCACTCGCCCACTCAGATCGTCTTCTCGCACATTCGTAAGGAGGTCGTCCCATGGGTGGTCATGGGGGCTAAGCACTTGGGTATTATCACACGAGGAGAGTAGGCTTTTGTTTTCCCTTTTGTTGCCTTCGGCAAACTCTCTTCTTGATTAATGAATGTGGTAAGGTAAATCCTTTGCCACTTGTCAAGAAGAAAAAGAGAATCTTGCCTTAGTGTTTTGTATCTGATTTTTCGCCCCTGTTATTCTTGGGAGGCATCGCGGCCCTTGTAAAACTGCTGCTTTGCCGTAATCAGTTAAATAAAAATGTTCAGGTAAGCATGTTTGCCCCTCATGATCTTCCAAAAATATATATCAAAAATAAGATCCGCCTCACTGGAAAAATAGAGCAAGCAGAAATCAGATCTAATGAGCAGCTGGGTAATTCGAGCCTATGCAGTAGGTCCAAAACTTCATTTTTCTTATTCAGTAGGTCTGGGGCTTTGTCTCGCTTATGAGACCTTTTTTTTGAGAAGAACTTATGAGACCTTCTATGTTGCGCCTTATGCGCCAATAGGATGAACCGGCGCTCATGAGATGCAACTCTGGGCCGGCTAACCAACACGAGCGGGTGGCTAGTTCGGGTCGCTTCGGTTTACGTTTTCTTTCTGAGTTGTCAGTTGACTTGATCAGGTTCCCATTAAATGTTAACCTTTGACCTGACCCTGTTAACCTTAGGCTGACTTTTTCAAAAACTCATGGATTTGAAAAAGTTCACGGATTTGAAATAGAGTTAGCGGGTAGAAAAAAGGTTCGCAAATTGGAATGAGAAAAGTTCATGAATTTGAGGGAAAATAAAAAAAAGTAAAAATATGTTTGTGAATTTGGGAAATTCACGAATTTATGAAAAATATGTTCAATTTTTTTAAAAGCTCAATTATTTCAGCAAAAAAGTTCAAAACATCTAAAAAATGTTTGCAATTTTTTTAAAAGTTCACCAATTTAAGAAGAAAACTGCAAACTTGATTTTTTTTCGAATATAGGAAAGTTATCCAATTTGTCAAAAAAACTAACACATTTAAAAAATAAAACGAAACTTAAAAATAAAACGGTCCAAAATAGAATCAAAAAACGGATGGAAGCTTCTGGAAGCATCACAAAACCGGGAGAGGCAGGAGCTTCCCGCTCGTCTTGGTTGGCCCGGCCCATTGAAATATATCGATGGGCCCTATAACTGGCTCAAGGCACCAAATCCTTCGCTGTCCTTCTTGGGCCGGCCCATCGCGGAAGGGAGGGCTTGCTTAAATCTGAGAATGGGTTTTGTTTAACCAGGTGTTTTGGGTGGGTTTTCTACGTGGGTTTGTTTAGTTCGGGTCTTACTGGGTGGAGTCTGACTACAGTTTAGTTTGATTTAGTTTACTGTAGGAAGTAATTGGGTTTGGGTGGGTATGGGCTGAAACAGTTCCAGTTCAAAACAGTTCTGACCCGTGGTTAACAACTGGTGTGTGAGATCAGTTCGTATGCATAGTTTATCCCGGTGTGGATGGCCACTACAACTCGCGTCCATGGCGAGGCTCAACAAGTCAACAGACTGTTCGGAGGAAGCTACAGGGTCACCTCGGCCAAGCCGGCCGCGCTCGCCCGCGTGGATGGGACTTCACTCCGGCGCTCGCCGCCCTGCAGGACACCGTGTTCCCAGGCCGTGGGTCTGCGCCGGCGTGTCCGTCCACCACGCCGCCTGCCATGATGCGTCTGCCGCTCTCTTCGTCCAGACCTCGGGAATGCTCTCGACAGTGTCAATCCTTCCCAGGTCGTGCTGCTGCTGCTGCCGCCCGTCCTCGACCGCTCCCTCGTTGCCGACCCTGACGGCCTGCTCAGCCAGACACTCGCCGGGGTGAGCCGCCTCACGTCCTGCCCTCCGCCTACACGTCCGCCAGCGAGTAGGGGTCTCCGCATCCGTCTCCGGTGATCGCGTCCTCCCCCCTGACGCGCGACCAGAACGACGGGATCAAGGACGCGGTGGTGGCCGCACTGGGGACTTCACGCCTGTCGTCGTTCGTGGCGGCGGCGGCGCTGGCATGGGTGTGCCTGCTGCGAAGCCGATCCGTGGGCGTTGAAGGCAGGGCGCACAGCCACATGCTATTCTCGACGGAGTGCCGGTCGAGGCTGGCGCCGCCGCTCCCAGCCGAGTACTTCAGCAACTGCATGCGCGCATGCTTCGTGGAGGCCACGATGGAGGGCCTGATGACTGTATGCTTTACCAATCTCTAGTGTAATTCACAAGCTGACCACAGCCCAACGCTCAACCCATTTGAGCGAACAGTTTTAACCAATTTCAGTTGATGGTTCCAACCTATAGGTTGCCATTCGGTTTGGTTCAGTTTGGGTGGAAGATGAAACAAATTTGGTTTTAGTTGGGCTGAGGAAAATATCAAACAGTTTAGTTGAGGTTGTGTTGCCATGTTTATTTATTCGGGTTTGGTCCAAATATGGTTTAGTTATTAAACCATTCTCAGGATTAGGCTTGCTCCGGGTGCACGTTTTTTGTTTTGTTTATTACTTTCATTTATATTTCTGAAATTGACATATACTATTTACTTAAATCTTAGAAAATGTTAAATAATTATATTAAACATGTTCATGCATGTAAAGAAAGTCCACGCATCTTTTAAAATACATATGTAACATTTAAAATAAATGTTCATGGCATTCAAAAAATATTTTCACACTTGAAAAAATGTTTGTGACATCTAAAAAAATGTTATACGATGTAAAAAAATCATAATAAAGAAAATATCTTGTATAATTAAAAAGGTGTGTGTGACGTTTCATATAAAATGTGTCAGAAAATGCACTTCACATTTTCAAAAAAACTTATACAGTATTAAAAAAATCACGTTTTATAAAAAAAGCTAAGTACCATCTAACAAATGTATGTCACATTCTAAAGCAATGTTACAAAAATGTTCGTAACATCTTTAAAGAAAATTATATGAAGTCAAAAAAAAATTCATATAGTTTCAAAAAATATTTCATGTCATTAAAAAATGTTCAACATGTCTTTTAGAAAGTTTAACATGTATTCAGAAAATGTTCCAAACAAGATTTGGAAAATATAAACATCATGTATCTGCAAAATGTTCAGCTTGAAAAAAAAATGTTCCAAATGTATACTAAAAATGCTTCCTAAGAGCAGCGTGTCTACTTTCACCATGGCAGCTAACTTCAAATAACAGGTAACTTAAAAGAATAATAGCTATTATCTCGAGAATCGTTGATATTGGGAAAGTTCATAAAATTTAGGAACATTAGAGTTTTCATTAAAATAGACTTCGTTTGGTAGTACCATGTGTATTAAAAAGAGATTTATGTCAAGAAAAGAAAAAATAGAAAGAACGAAAAAAGAAAAAGACCAATGAAAAATGGTGAAGAAATATAGGAAGCCGGAGAAAACCAATAAATAATGATAAAAATAGAAAAACAACAAAAAGACGTAGAGGAAAAAAAGTGCCAAAGACCTTACAATACTGGGTTGGCTACTCCCCCCTCACGCCTAGAGGCGATACCGAGTTACGCCCCACAACAGGCTCAATAGCCTTGGTGGTCTGGCATGGGCATATCATAAAAGTGCTAATGGCAATGGACTGCCCAATATGGAACCGATGGAAGGAAGGTGGAATACTGGTCATGTTGCGTAGATGCCCCACGCAGGACATCGAAATCACTAATTAAAGAGTACTCGTTGTAAGATCACCCCAACCTTCCCTGGTTATAACAAGTGACGTCACAATCTAGGAGCTTTCCCTTTTTTCGTAGATTCGTTTATTCAAAACGTTTTATCTTTTAAACCGTGCGTCCAAATCTCGAACCGCTTTCACCGTTGGATTCCTTGCGTGATCTTCAAAATTAAATCCCATGTTGATAGGTTTTGATGAACTATTTTTCATGAAAAAACCAGGACGAAAAAACCGTATGGAAAAACCGAACCGAGAGCACGAGTTTTTTCCTTTCCGAAAGAGGCACGCCCGTGTATTTCACGAGATCACAACCGTGCGTCTCGCGGAAACAAAACCGTGAATCTCGCGAAAGGAAAAAAAGATAAAACGCGTGTTTTCCGTTAGTGAGGAGGCACGGTCCTGACTCTCGTGAAAGTACAACCATGTCTCTCGCGAAAGCAAAAACGTGACTCTCGTGAAAGAAAAAAAAACAAATAACACATTTTTTCGTTTCCGAGAGGCACGGCTGTGACTATCGCAAAAGCACAACCGTGCCTCTTGCGGAAGCAAAATCGTTACTCTCGCGAAAGGAAAAAAAATAGAAAACACGTTTTTTCCTTTTCCGAGAGGCACGCCTTGACTCACGAAAGCAGGACCGTGCCTCTCGCGGAAGCAAAACCATGACTCTCACGAAAGAAAGAAAAAACAAAAAATGCGTCTTTTTTCGTTTTCGAGAGGCACGACCGTGACCCTTGTTAAAGCACAACCGTGCCTCTCGCGGAAGCAAAACCGTGACAATCGCGAAGGGAAAAAAATAGAAAGCACTTTTTTTTTCTGTTTCCGAGAGGCATGGCCGTGAGTCTCGCGAAAACAAAACCGTGCCTCTCACGGAAGTAAAACCGTGACTCTCACGAAAGGAAAAAAAAAAACAAAACCACGTTTTTTCATGGAAAAAAAATTCAATTTTTTTTGATCGAAAAACTTAGGAACACCGGTGGAAAACCAAAACGTCAAAAAAAGGGGAGGGAGGGGGGAACCGTTTAAAAAGCCGAAAACACGTGCGAAAAAAATCCGAAGGAAGCACCCAGAGCGCGACACGTGGTGAATGGATGAGAGCGCGCCAAGTGGCGCCAATCGTTGCGAGGCTTCCGAAAAAGCGCTCGTTAACTATTTGCTCTCAGCAAGACATCTTCGAAGAGAAATATCCTATATACCACCAAGACTATATGTTGCTGATTCCGAATAGAAATCGCCTAGCGGGCCAACCCATTTTGTAGCAAGGATACTGCATGCGTAATTCGCTTTGTTTGGCTCATAGCGGTTCCCCGCCCTGTTTTTATTGTTCTTGTTTTTTGTTTTCTTATGGTTTTACTCTTTTTTTGTTTTTTCATCAGTTTCACCTTTTGTTTTTCTTCTTCTTTTATGCTTCGGTTCTCCTTTTCCCATGGTTTTTTTACTTTACTTTTCTTCTTCTTCTTTATACTTTGGCTTTCTTTGTTTCGTTCTGATCTCCTTGGTTTATTTGAATTTTTCACTTTTATTTTTGGTTCTTTTGTTGTTTTTCATTGGCTTTATTTTTTCAATACATGTCTTTTTTTCATACATGTTGTACACTTTTAGTACATATTTAAAACAATTGTTATGGACAAGTTTAACATTTTTGAAATACACATTTAAATTAAAAAAAACATATTTTAAAGTTGGTTTCGAATACGTGTTTAATGATTTTCAAATACATGTTGAATTATTTTTATGATTAAAAAGATTTTTTGCACTATTTAGACATTTTTAGTAGTGTACAATTGTCTTTCAAAATGTCATGAACACATTTTGAAACTTGGACATTTTTTGAATATACAAAATAATTCGAATTTTTTATATTTGTTTAAACTTCTTTGAAAGTGTCACGTATATTTCTTTAGAAATGTGCGACATTTAATATTTGTAATTTTTTCCTAGATATGACTAACATCTTTTGTACGTATGTGCGACATTGTTCTTACATATGATTAACATTTTCCTCTACATGATTAACATTTTTTTTATTTTTACATTCACACTTATACATTTTTTGTATACAACAGAGATTTTTCTGTACATATTTGAAATTTCGCAAATGGAAGATGACGTTTTTTTTCAAAATTTTATGTATATTGTTTAATACTAATATATATATTGAAAATATGTTGAAATATAAACACAAGTTTTTTTGAGACAAAAAATATATACACAAGTAAAACAATTATAAAAAGACGTCCATCACATCAACACGATGCGCCCACTGGTTACTTGGCCGCGCCAGTTCTAACTCCCTTTAGTAAACCGTTCCTAGGCGCCGCAGCGGGCAGCAGCGTAACAACGCCGTCCAATTCTCAAAAAAAAAAAACACGCCGTCCTATATACCGCTTTTAGGGTGAGTTAAGGAAATTCGGCCTGAAGCGCTTCGGCCCAATATCTAAACGACATGTTTTTCCCTTTTTCTGTTTTCTTTTTTTTATTCTTCCTTTTCTCTTTTCTCCCACCCCCTATTTTTCTCCTTTTCTATTTTCTTGTCATGTTTTAGTCCTTTATTTTTTATTTGCTTTTTGGGAAATCACGTGAACATTTTTGCAGAATCATGTGCACATATTTTCTGGCATGTATGAACAACTATTCTCAAGTATATGAACTTTGTTCCAATGCATAATTTTTATGTTTATATGCACGAATATTTTAAATATGATATGAATATTCGTAGTCATATATATATGAATGTTTCGATGCAGCTTGTGAATGTATCTTTTATATAATCGTTTATCCATTATTGACTTGATTTTTTATCCTTATCTAAATTTATTAAATATGAATATACTTCTGGATTTTTAGTAGAACAAATAAAACACCATGAGTTAATTGGTCGTGCCACTTGCCAACCCATTCCAAGTTCCTTGGGCGTTGCTCCCCTCTACACCACTTAAGCCGGTATATAGGATTTCCAAGAGGCAACACCTAAGACGTCGTAGTTGCAGTGGCGTATCTAGCTCAATTGCCAAGGTAGTCTAGAAGCTTAACTATGCAAATTTATTTATTTATAGTTTTTTCAATTTTTTTTTGAGATTTTCAAGGGTGGTCACCCTATCCACCAACTAGGTATGGCACTATAGTACTACACAATGTAACTAGAAGTAGAAGGATCAACAAGCTAACCACCCTAGGATCTTGCAAACTTATATTGTGAATTCATATATTTGACTACACACCTTTAAATTGATCACACAAGATTGAAGTTCTGGGTACTTGTTTCCCTTCCTCTCCTCATGTCCTCCTCACTCTCTCCACCAGCTCTCCTATCCCAGATCAGCCCCGTCAGCCCCACCCCTTTCCTCGGCTTCCTGACGGCAAGTAGGGTGGGGGGACATAACTATTTGGTTTCTACTAGTCCCAAATAAACTAGTCTGCCTCTTGGTGTTCTTCCTCCCTCTCGTAGCCATGGCCTTGGCGGTCAAGGTATATGTGGTAGGAGGATCTCTTTGGACCAGATATGAGGCATCATGATAGGCTTTGGCTGGTGCATCTTTGGATCCCTCCCTATATTTTTATCTTCCTCGATATTCAGCCACCGTGGTGGTGGATTTGCTTCCGGTGAAGATTAATCTTTTCTTGTTCAATTTGATGCTTTTTCCTCAACTTTTTCCTAGTTTCTTCTTCCCCTCTTGTTCCCAGATCTGGTTATCCATCA
The DNA here is from genome assembly GCF_018294505.1 of Triticum aestivum. NCBI lineage: Eukaryota > Viridiplantae > Streptophyta > Magnoliopsida > Poales > Poaceae > Triticum > Triticum aestivum. The sequence goes on from NC_057812.1 coordinate 664,594,428, forward strand.
TACATTACTCTGGCCTCTTTGCTTTGTCCTTTCTTCGTTCTCCTCGAGATATAAGTGGCTTGGTTTGGGACCATGGCAAGTTTAACCTCGCAATTTTAAGGCTTTGACCCTATCCTTCCCCAACAATGTGATCTTGTTCTTCTTAAGATGACGATCTACGCCTCTAATATTGCTCATCCCCTATCATTTTCCCTTTAAACCGATCCATCGGAGGTCCGCTCAGCGGTTCTAGAAACAGTGGGTCACTTGGGAAGCCTAGTTACGATGCTTGTATATTTCTATGGAGATCTCTATCCGAGACAAAGGACCTGGCTAGCTTGTGCATGTTCGTCAACTTCATTTTCAACGTCGACAGTTGGCCTTCTTTGGCTGCTGGAGTGATACGTCTCAAATGTATCTATAATTTTTTATTTTTTCATGCTATTATATTAGAATTTTATATATGTTTAATATTAATATATAATATTTTTATGGAACAACCTATTAATTTAGAACCCAGTGTAAATTCCTGTTTTCTACTTGTTTTTGGTTTCGCAGAAAATCAATATCTATGGAGGTCAAAATACGTTGTCGATTTAACACGATTTTTGGCAACAAAAACACTGAAAGCTTTGGGAGATGTCGAAAGGAACCACGAGCCAGTGATTGCTTATACCTGCGTTGGTATTTCTTCGAAGAGGAGAGGATGATGTAGCACAACAAAGGTAAGTATTTTCATCAGTTATGAAACCAAGGTTATCAATCCAGTACGATAACCAAGCAACACTATGTAAACAGTACCTGCACACAAATAACAAATACTTGCAACCCAACACGTAAGAGAGGTTGTCAATCTCTCCTCGATATTGAGATAGATTAAATTGTATGAGATTGGATAAATAGATCTAGCAAAAACACGGAAAAATAAATAAACAAAAAGTGCAGCAAGATATTTTTGGGTTTTTCGAATAATAGATCTGAAAACAATATGATAGGAAATAGACCTGGGGGCCGTAGATTTCAGTAGTGGCTTTTCTCGAGAAAATAGCATACGGTGGGTAAACAAATTACTATTGGGAATTGATAGAAGAGCAAATAATTATGACGATATCCAAGGCAATGATACATGCGTGTTATGTCTCCTTTACTAAGAATAAGCACTGCAAGATCGAACCCATCACAAAGCACCTCTTCCCATTGCAAGAAAAATCAATCTAGTTGGACAAACCAAACCAAAGTTTCGGAGAAGAAATACGAGACTATAAAGGTCTTGCATATAAGAGTTCAAGGAAGACTCAAATAATATTCATAGATAGATCTAATCATAAACTCACAATTCATCGGATCCCAACAAACACAACGCAAAAAGTCATTACATCAAATAGATCTCCAAGAACATCGAGGAGCACATTGTATTGAGAATCGAAAAGAGAGAATAAGCCATCTAGCTACTGCCTACGAACCCGTAGGTCTGTGGTAAACTACTCACGCATCATCGGAGGAGCACCAATAAGGATGATGAACTCCTCCGTGATCGTTTTCCCCTCCGGCAAGGTGCGGGAATAGGGATCTAGATTGGATCTCGTGGTTCTGGACTTGTTGTGGCTGGAATTGTGTTTCATCGACTCCCCTAGGGTTTCTGGAATATTTGGGTATTTATAAAGCTGAGAGGCGGTGGAGAAGCTTCCCATGGGCTCCATAAGGCATCAGGGCGTGCCAGGGGCCTCTGGCGCGCCCATGTGTCTTGTGGGCCCCACGGGCCTCCTCTGGTGCACCTCCTGGGCTCCCCGGGTCTCTTTTGGGCAGGAAAAAATCTCCAAAAAGTTTCGCTGCATTTGGACTTCGTTTGATATGGATATTCTGCGAAGTAAAAAATAAGCAAAAAACAACAACTGGCACTGGGCACTATGTCAATAGGTTAGTCCCAAAAAATGATATAAAGTTGCTATAAAATGAATATAAAACATCCAAGACTGATAATATAACAGCATGGAACAATCAAAAATTATAGATACGTTGGAGACATATTAGTATCCCAAGCTTAATTTCTGCTTGTCCTTAAGTAGGTAAATGATAAAAATAGAATTTTTGATGTAAAATGTTGCCTAACATGTTCATCACATATTCTTTTCATTTGTAGCATGGATATTTGGACTTTTAGATGATTCAATGCAATAGTTTATAATTGACATGAAGACATCAATACCCAAGCATATCAACAAGCAACCATGTCTTTCAAAATATCAACACTAAAGAAAGCTATCCCTAGCCCATTATGCTCAATCATTGATCCATTCAAGAAACACACTCGAATATTAGCTACATCCAATGCACAAGTATGATCATAGTGCTCCCTAGTTGGTTCTTTATAAGAGAAGATGGAGACTCAAATAAAAATAAAAATTGCCTAAAGTAAATAGATAGGCCCTTCGCAGAGGGAAGCAGAGATTTGTAGAGGTGCTAGAGCTCAAAGCTTAAATTAAGAGATAAAAATTAACTGGCACTGGTCACTATGTCAATAGGTTAGTCCCAAAAATGATATAAAGTTGTTATAAAATGAATATTAAACATCCAAGAATGATAATATAACAGCATGGAACAATCAAAAATTATATATACGTTGTAGACGTATCAGCCAGCCACATGGACACGTGGCGCCGCTATGCGGGGTGGCTGTGCCACCTATCCATGTGGGCCCCACAGGAACCGCCTTTGTCCAATTCCACCGCCATAAATCTCTATAAATAGAGAAACCATCTATCGTGCCTCCAAAAGAATTTATCGCCGCCGCAAGCCTTTGTTTCAAAGAGATCCATCTGGAGCCCTGTTTCAGAGTTCTGCCAGAGGAGAAAGCCATTGTTGGAGGGCTCTTCATCAATCTTGCTGCCTCCATGACCATCTGTGAGTAGTTCCTTTAGTACCTGTACGTGTCCGTAGTAGTAACTAAATGGTTCTCTCTCTCCTTTTTGATCTTCAATACCATGTTCCCCTTCTTCCTCATATGATTGGAATCAATGTGATATAATTCTATGTGTGTTTGTTGGGATCCAATGAATTGTGAGTTTATGCTCAAATTGTTCGTTGAATATTATTGAATCTTTTGAAGTATATTTGTTGCATAATTAAGTATCTATGTATGCTTTTTGATCTATTTGTCGACTCTGGCCAAGATAGATCGGTAGTTCTTCAGAGGAAGTGGTGTATAGTACTGGGTTCAGTCTTGCGGTGCTCTAACCTAGTGGTAGTATGGGCCAAGACACGTATTGTATTGTTGCCACTAAGGATAAACCAACGGGATTTAATTGTTGGACATATGCCCTAGAGGCAATAATAAATATTTATTATCATATTTCTCATTCATGATAAATGTTTATTATTCATGCTAGAATTGTATTGACAGGAAACTTAAATACATGTGTGGATACATAAACTACATTGTGTCCCTAGTAGGCCTCTAGTAGACTAGTTCGTTGATCAAAGATGATTATGGTTTCCTGACCATAGACATGATTTGTCATTTGATAACGGGATCACATCATTAGGAGAATGATGTGATGGACAAGACCCAAATGTAAGCTTAGCATCTGATCGTATCACTTTAGTTTTGCTACAACTTGATTCATGTCAAGTGTTTATTCCTAAGACCATGAGCCATGCAACTCCCGGATACCGGAGGAATGCCTTGTGTGCTATCAAACGTCACTCCATAACTCGGTGATCATAAAGGTGCTCTACAAGTATCTTTGAAGGTGTCTATTGGTTTGGCATGGATCGAGACCGGGATTTGTCACTCCATATGACCGAGAGATATCTCTGGGCCCTCTCGGTAATACAACATCGTTAAGAGCTTGTAAGCAATGTGGCTAATGATTTAGTCACGGGATCTTGTATTACAGAACGAGTAAAGAGACTTGTCGGCAACGAGATTGAACTGATGGGGAATGCAGTATTTCAAATTTTTTCCTACGATCACGCAAGATCTATCTAGGAGATGCATAGCAACGAGAGGGGGAGAGTATGTCTATGTACCCCCATAGACCGAAAGCGGAAGCGTTATGAAACACGGTTGATGTAGTCGAACGTCTTCGCGATCCAACCGATCAAGTACCGAACACACGGGACCTCCGCGATCTGCACACGTTCAGCTCAGTGACGTCCCTCATACTCTTGATCCAGTTGAGGCCGAGGGAGAGTTTCGTCAGCAGGACGGCGTGATGACAGTGATGATGAAGTTACCGACGCAGGGCTTCGCCTAAGCACTACAACGATATGACCGAGGTGGAATTCTGTGGAGGGGGGCACCGCACACGTCTAAACAATCAACTTGTGTGTCTATGGGGTGCCCCCTCCCCCTTATATAAAGGAGGGGAGGAGGGGAGGGCCGGCCCTCTCTATGGTGCGCCCAAGGGGGAGTCCTACTCCTAGTAGGAGTAGGTTTCCCCCCTTTCCCTAGTTGGAGTAGGAGAAGAAGGAAGAGGGAGAGAGAGGGAAGGAAAGGGGGGGCACCCAATTCAGATTGGGCTTGGGGGGCGCCCTCCACATGGCCGCCTCATCCTCTCTCCCACTAAGGCCCAATAAGGCCCATTGACTCCCCGGGGGGTTCCAATAACCCCCCCCCCCCCCCCCCCGATACTCCGGTAAATGCCTGAACTCATCCGTAACCATTCCGATGTCCAAACATAGCCTACCAATATATCGATCTTTATGTCTCGATCATTTAGAGACTCCTCATCATGTCCGTGATCATATCCAGGACTCCGAACTACCTTCGGTACATCAAAACACATAAACTCATAATACCGATCGTCATCGAACATTAAGCGTGCGGACCCTACGGGTTCGAGAACTATGTAGACATGACCGAGACTCACTTCCGGCCAATAACCAATAGCGGAAACTGAATGCTCATATTGGTTCCTACATATTCTACGAAGATCTTTACCGGTCAAACCGCATAACAACATACGTTGTTCCCTTTGTCATCGGTATGTTACTTGCCCGAGATTTGATCGTTGGTATCTCAATACCTAGTTCAATCTCGTTACCGGCAAGTCTCTTTACTCGTTCCGAATGCATCATCCCATAATTAACTCATTAGTCACATTGCTTGCAAGGCTTATAGTGATGTGCATTACCGAGAGGGCCCAGAGATACCTCTTCGACAATCGGAGTGACAAATCCTAATCTCGATCTATGCCAACTCAACAAACACCATCGGAGACACCTGTAGAGCATCTTTATAATCACCCAGTTACGTTGTGATGTTTGATAGCACACTAAGTGTTCCTCCGGTATTCGGGAGTTGCATAATCTCATAGTCATAGAAACATGTATAAGCCATGAAGAAAGCAATAACAATAAACTAAACGATCATAGTGCTAAGCTAACGGATGGGTCTAGTCCATCACATCATTCTCTAATGATGTGATCCCGTTCATCAAATGACAACATATGTCCATGGCTAGGAAACTTAATAATCTTTGATTAACGAGCTAGTTAAGTAGAGGCGTACTAGGGACACTCTGGTTGTCTATGTATTCACACATGTACTAAGTTTCCGGTTAATACAATTCTAGTATGAATAATAAACATTCATCATAATATAAGGAAATATAAATAACAACTTTATTATTGTCTCTAGGGCATATTTCCTTCAGTCTCCCACTTGCACTAGACAATAATCTAGTTCACGTCGTCATGTGATTTCACACTAATAGTTCACATCTTTATGTGATTAGTTCATATCTTCATGTGACTAATACCCAAAGGGTTTACTAGAGTCAATAATCTAGTTCAGATCGCTATGTGATTAATGTTGGAGAACGTAGCAGAAATTCAAAAATTTTCCTACGTAACACCAAGATCTATCTATGGAGAGACCAGCAACGAGTAGAAAGAGGAGAGTGCATCTACATACCCTTGTAGATCGCTAAGCGGAAGCGTTCAAGTGAACGGGGTTGATGGAGTCGTACTCGTCGTGATTCAAATCACCGATGACCAAGTGCCGAACGGACGGCACCTCCGCGTTCAACACACGTACAGCCCGGTGACGTCTCCCACGCCTTGATCCAGCAAGGAGAGAGGGAGAGGTTGAGGAAGACTCCATCCAACAGCAGCACAACGGCGTGGTGGTGATGGAGGAGCGTGGCAATCCTGCAGGGCTTCGCCAAGCACCTACGGGAGAGGAGGAGGTGTCACGGGAGGGAGGGAGGCGCCAAGGGCTCAGGTGTGGATGCCCTCCCTCCCCTCCACTATATATAGGGGCAGGGGAGAGGGGGGAGGCGCAGCCTTGCCCCCTCCTCCAAGGAAGGGGTGCGGCTAAGGAGGGGGGAGGAGTCCATCCTCCCCAAGGCACCTCGGAGGTGCCTTCCCCCTTTAGGACTCTCCCCTTTTTCCTATATCTTGGCGCATGGGCCTCTAGGGGCTGGTGCCCTTGGCCCATGTAGGCCAAGGCGCACCCCCTACAGCCCATGTGGCCCCCCGGGGCAGGTGGCCCCACCCGGTGGGCCCCCGGGACCCTTCCGGTGGTCCCGGTACAATACCGATGACCCCGAAACTTGTCCCGATGGCCGAAACAGGACTTCCTATATATAAATCTTTACCTCCGGACCATTCCGGAACTCCTCGTGACGTCCGGGATCTCATCCGGGACTCCGAACAACATTCGGTTACCACATACAAGCTTCCTTTATAACCCTAGCGTCATCGAACCTTAAGTGTGTAGACCCTACGGGTTCGGGAGACATGCAGACATGACCGAGACGTTCTCCGGTCAATAACCAACAGCGGGATCTGGATACCCATGTTGGCTCCCACATGTTCCACGATGATCTCATCGGATGAACCACGATGTCAAGGACTCAATCGATCCCGTATTCAATTCCCTTTGTCTATCGGTATGTTACTTGCCCGAGATTCGATCGTCGGTATACCGATACCTTGTTCAATCTCGTTACCGGCAAGTCACTTTACTCGTTCCGTAACACATCATCCCGTGATCAACTCCTTGGTCACATTGCGCATATGATGATGTCCTACCGAGTGGGCCCAGAGATACCTCTCCGTTTACACGGAGTGACAAATCCCAGTCTCGATCCGCATAAAACAATAGATACTTTCGGAGATACCTGTAGTGTACCTTTATAGTCACCCAGTTACGTTGTGACGTTTGATACACCCAAGGCACTCCTACGGTATCCAGGAGTTACACGATCTCATGGTCAAAGGAAGAGATACTTGACATTGGCAAAGCTCTAGCAAACGAACTACACGATCTTTGTGCTATGCTTAGGATTGGGTCTTGTCCATCACATCATTCTCCTAATGATGTGATCCCGTTATCAACGACATCCAATGTCCATAGCTAGGAAACCATGACTATCTGTTGATCACAACGAGCTAGTCAACTAGAGGCTCACTAGGGACATATTGTGGTCTATGTATTCACACGTGTATTACGATTTCCGGATAATACAGTTATAGCATGAATAAAAGACAATTATCATGAACAAGGAAATATAATAATAATATTTTTATTATTGCCTCTAGGGCATATTTCCAACAGTCTCCCACTTGCACTAGAGTCAATAATCTAGTTCACATCACCATGTGATTAACACTGACAGGTCACATCACCATGTGACTAATACCCAAGAGTTTACTAGAGTCAGTAGTCTAGTTCACATCACTATGTCATTAACACTCAATGAGTTTTATGTTTGATCATGTTGCTTGTGAGAGAGGTTTTAGTCAACGGGTCTGAACCTTTCAGATCCGTGTGTGCTTTACAAATCTCTATGTCATCTCCTAGATGTAGCTCCCACGTTCTATTTGGAGCTAATCCAAATAATTGTTCTACTTGGAGCTATTCTAAATTGTTGCTCCATTATATGTATCCGGTATCTCTACTCAGAGCTATCCGGATAGGTGTTAAGCTTGCATCGACGTAACCCTTTACGACGAACTCTTTTACCACCTCCATAATCGAGAAAATTCCTTAGTCCACTAGTTACTAAGGATAACTTTGACCGATGTCCTGTGATCCATTCATGGATCACTTTTGTACCCCTTGACTGACTCATGGCAAGGCACACTTCAGGTGCGGTACACAGCATAGCATACTGAAGAGCCTACGTCTCAAGCATAGGGGACGACCTTCGTCCTTTCTCTCTATTCTGCCGTGGTCGAGCTTTAAGTCTTAACTTCGTACCTTACAACTCAGGCAAGAACTCCTTCTTTGACTGGTCCATCTTGAACACCTTCAAGATCATGTCAAGGTATGTGCTCATTTGAAAGTATTATTAAGCATTTTGATCTATCCTTATATATCTTGATGCTCAATGTTCAAGTAGCTTAATCCAGGCTTTCCATTGAAAAACACTTTCAAAATAACCCTATATGCTTTCCAGAAATTCTACGTCATTTCTGATCAACAATATGTCAACAACATACACTCATCAGAAATTCTATAGTGCTCCCACTCACTTCTTTGGAAATACAAGTTTCTCATAAACTTTGTACAACCCAAAATCTTTGATCATCATCAAAGCATACATTCCAACTCTGAGATGCTCACTCCAGTCCTTAGAAGGATTGCTGGAGCTAGCATACCTTTTAGCATCCTTAGGATCGACAAAACTTTTCTGATTGTATTGCATACAACCTTTCCTTACGAAAACTAGTAAGGAAACTTGTCTTGACATCCATCTGCCAGATTTCATAAATGCAGCTAATGCTAACATGATTCCGACGGACTTTAAGCATCGCTACGAGTGAGAAAATCTCATCGTAGTCAACTCTTTGAACTTGTCGGAAAACACTTCGCCACAAGTCGAGCTTCATAGATGGTGACATTACCATCCACGTCCGTCTTCTTCTTAAAAGATCCATTTATCTCAATGGATTGCCGATCATCGGGCAAGTCCATCAAAGTCCATGCTTTGTTCTGATACATGGATCCTATCTCGGATTTCATGGCTTCTAACCATTTGTCGGAATTTGGGCCCACCATCGCTTCTCCATAGCTCGTAGGTTCATTGTTGTCTAGCAACATGACCTTCAAGACAGGATCACCGTACCACTCTGAAGTAGTACGCATCCTTGTCACCCTACGAGGTACGGCAGTGACTTGATCCGAAACTTCATGATCACTATCATAAGCTTCTACTTCAATTGGTGTAGGTGCCACAGGAACAACTCCCTGTGCCCTGTCACACACTAGTTGAAGAGACGGTTCAATAACCTCATCAAGTCTCCACCATCCTCCCACTCAACTCTTTCGAGAGAAACCTTTCCTCGAGAAAGGACCCGATTCTAGAAACAATTCATATTGCTTTCGGATCGGAATTAGGAGGTATACCCAACTGTTTTGGGTGTCCTATGAAGATGTATTTTATCCGCTTTGGGTTCGAGCTTAATCCTGAAACTTTTTCACATAAGCGTCGCAGCCCCAAACCTTTAAGAAATGACAACTTAGGTTTCTCTAAACCATAATTCATACGGTGTCATCTCATCGGAATTACGTGGTGCCCTATTTAAAGTGAATGTGGTTGTCTCTAATGCCTAACCCATGAACGACAGTGGTAATTCGATAAGAGACATCATGGTACGCACCATATCCAATAGGGTGCAACTATGATGTTCGGACACACCATCACACTATGGTGTTCCAGCCGGTATTAATTATGAAACAATTTCCACAATGTCTTAATTGTGTGCCAAAACTCGTAACTCAGATATTCATCTCTATGATCGTATCATAGACATTTTATCCTCTTGTCACAATGATCTTCTACTTCACTCTGAAATTACTTGAACCATTCAATAATTCAGAGTTGTGTTTCATCAAGTAAATATTCTCAACATCTACTCGAATCATCTGTGAAGTAAGAACATAACGATATTCACTGCATGCCTCAGCATTTATTGGACTGCACACATCAAAATGTGTTACTTCCAACAAGTTGCTATCTTGTTCCATCTTATTGAAACCGAGGCTTTTCAGTCATCTTGCCTATGTGGTATGATTTGCATATCTCAAGTGATTCAAAATCAAGTGAGTCCGAACGGTCCATTTGCATGGAGTTTCTTCATGCATATACACCAATAGACATGGTTCGCATGTCTCAAACTTTTCAAAAACGAGTGAGTCCAAAGATCCATCAACATGGAGCTTCTTCATGCGTTTTATACCATTATGACTTACATGGCAGTGCCACAAATAGGTGGTACTATCATTACTATCTTTTGGTATGAACATGTGTATCACTACGATCGAGATTTCAATGAACCATTCATTTTAGGTGCAAGACCATTGAAGGTATTATTCAAATAAATAGAGTAATCATTATTCTCTTTAAATGAATAACCGTATTGCGATAGACATAATCCAATCATGTCTATGCTCAACGCAAACACCAAATCTCAATGGTAGAGGGAGCGTGCGATGCTTGATCATATCAACATTGGAAACACTTCCAACACATATCGTTAGCTCACCTTTAGCTAGTCTCCGTTTATGCCGTAGCTTTTATTTCGAGTTACTAACACTTAGCAACCGAACCGGTATCTTATACCCTGGTGCTACTGGGAGTACTAGTAAAGTACACATTAGCATAATGTATATCCAATATACTTCTATCGACCTTGCCAGCCTTCTCATCTACCAAGTATCTAGGGTAGTTCTGCTCCAGTGGCTGTTCCCCTTATTACAGAAGCACTTAGTCTCGGGTTTGGGTTCAACCTTGGGTTTCTTCACTAGAGCAGCAGCTGAATTGCTGTTTCATGAAGTATCCCTTTGTTCCCTTGCCCTTCTTGAAACTAATGGTTTCACCAACCATCAACAATTGATGCTCCTTCTTGATTTCTACTTTCGCGGTGTCAAACATCACGAATATTTCAAGGATCATCATATCTATCCCTGCTATGTTATAGTTCATCACGAAGCTCTAGCAGCTTGGTGGCAATGACTTTGGGGAAACATCACTATCTCATCTGGAAGATCAACTCCCACTCGATTAAAGTGATTGTTGCACTCAGACAATCTGAGCACAAGCTCAACGATTGAGCTTTTCTCCCTTAGTTTGCAGGCTAAGAAAATCGCCGGAGGTCTCATACCTCTTGACGTGGCCACGAGCCTGAAATCCCAATTTCAGCCCTCGAAACATCTCATATGTTCCGCGACGTTTCGAAAATGTCTTTGGTGCCTCTACTTAAACCATTTAACTGAACTATCACGTAGTTATCAAAACGTGTATGTTCGATGTCCGAAACATCGACAAACGACGTTTGGGGTTCAGCACACTGAGTGGTGCATTAAGAACATAAGCTTTCTACTGTCCGCATAATTGCTACTATCAACTTTCAACTATATTTTCTCTAGGAACATATCTAAAACAATAGAACTATAGCGTGAACTACGACATAATTTGCAAAAGGTCTTTTGACTATGTTCAGGATAATTAAGTTCATCTTATGAACTCCCACTCAGATAGACATCCCTCTGGTCATCTAAGTGATCACATGATCCGAGTCAACTAGCCCGTGTCCGATCATCACGTGAGACGGGCTAGTTAACGTCGGTGAACATCTTCATGTTGATCGTATCTACTATACGACTCATGCTCGACCTTTCGGTCTCCGTGTTCCGAGGCCATGTCTGCACATGCTAGGCTCGTCAAGTTAACCCTAAGTGTTTTCACTGTGTAAAACTGTCTTACACCCGTTGTATGTGAACGTAAGAATCCATCACACCCGATCATCACGTGGTGCTTAGAAGCGACGAACTGTAGCAACGGTGCACAGTTAGGGGAGAACACTTCTTGAAATTTTGTAAGGGATCATCTTATTTACTACCGTCGTTCTAAGCAAACAAGATGCATAAACATGATAAACATCACATGCAATCAAATAGAGTAGTGACATGATATGGCCAATATCATATAGCTCCTTTGATCTTCATCTTCGGGGCTCCATGATCATCTTGTCACCGGCATGACACCATGATCTCCATCATCATGATCTCCATCATCGTGTCTTCATGAAGTTGTCACGCCAACGACTACTTCTACTTCTATGACTAACGCGTTTAGCAATAAAGTAAAGTAGTTTACATGGCGTTCTTCAATGACACGCAGGTCATACAAAAAATAAAGACAACTCCTATGGCTCCTGCCGGTTGTCATACTCATCGACATGCAAGTCGTGAATCCTATTACAAGAACATGATCAATCTCATACATCACATATATCATTCATCACATCCTTTTGGCCATATCACATCACATAGCATACCCTGCAAAAACAAGTTAGACGTCCTCTAATTGTTGTTTGCATGTTTTTACGTGGCTGCTATGGGTTTCTAGCAAGAACGTTTCTTACCTACGCAAAACCACAACGTGATATGCCAATTGCTATTTACCCTTCATAAGGACCCTTTTCATCGAATCCGTTCCGACTAAAGTGGGAGAGACTGGCACCCGCTAGCCACCTTATGCACCAAGTGCATGTCAATCGGTGGAACCTGTCTCACGTAAGAGTACGTGTAAGGTCGGTCCGGGCCGCTTCATCCCACAATACCGTCAAAACAAGATTGGACTAGTAACGGTAAGCATATTGAACAACATCAACGCCCACAACTACTTTGTGTTCTACTCGTGCAAAGAATCTACGCAATAGACCTAGCTCATGATGCCACTGTTGGAGAACGTAGCAGAAATTCAAAAAATTTCCTACGTAACACCAAGATCTATCTATGGAGAGACCAGCAACGAGTAGAAAGAGGAGAGTGCATCTACATACCCTTGTAGATCGCTAAGCGGAAGCGTTCAAGTGAACGGGGTTGATGGAGTCGTACTCGTCGTGATTCAAATCACCGATGACCAAGTGCCGAACGGACGGCACCTCCGCGTTCAACACACGTACAGCCCGGTGACGTCTCCCACGCCTTGATCTAGCAAGGAGAGAGGGAGAGGTTGAGGAAGACTCCATCCAACAGCAGCACAACGGCGTGGTGGTGATGGAGGAGCGTGGCAATCCTGCAGGGCTTCGCCAAGCACCTACGGGAGAGGAGGAGGTGTCACGGGAGGGAGGGAGGCGCCAAGGGCTCAGGTGTGGATGCCCTCCCTCCCCTCCACTATATATAGGGGCAGGGGAGAGGGGGGAGGCGCAGCCTTGCCCCCTCCTCCAAGGAAGGGGTGCGGCTAAGGAGGGGGGAGGAGTCCATCCTCCCCAAGGCACCTCGGAGGTGCCTTCCCCCTTTAGGACTCTCCCCTTTTTCCTATATCTTGGCGCATGGGCCTCTAGGGGCTGGTGCCCTTGGCCCATGTAGGCCAAGGCGCACCCCCTACAGCCCATGTGGCCCCCCGGGGCAGGTGGCCCCACCCGGTGGGCCCCCGGGACCCTTCCGGTGGTCCCGGTACAATACCGATGACCCCGAAACTTGTCCCGATGGCCGAAACAGGACTTCCTATATATAAATATTTACCTCCGGACCATTCCGGAACTCCTCGTGACGTCCGGGATCTCATCCGGGACTCCGAACAACATTCGGTTACCACATACAAGCTTCCTTTATAACCCTAGCGTCATCGAACCTTAAGTGTGTAGACCCTACGGGTTCGGGAGACATGCAGACATGACCGAGACGTTCTCCGGTCAATAACCAACAGCGGGATCTGGATACCCATGTTGGCTCCCACATGTTCCACGATGATCTCATCGGATGAACCACGATGTCAAGGACTCAATCGATCCCGTATTCAATTCCCTTTGTCTATCGGTATGTTACTTGCCCGAGATTCGATCGTCGATATACCGATACCTTGTTCAATCTCGTTACCGGCAAGTCACTTTACTCGTTCCGTAACACATCATCCCGTGATCAACTCCTTGGTCACATTGCGCATATGATGATGTCCTACCGAGTGGGCCCAGAGATACCTCTCCGTTTACACGGAGTGACAAATCCCAGTCTCGATCCGCATAAAACAATAGATACTTTCGGAGATACCTGTAGTGTACCTTTATAGTCACCCAGTTACGTTGTGACGTTTGATACACCCAAGGCACTCCTACGGTATCCAGGAGTTACACGATCTCATGGTCAAAGGAAGAGATACTTGACATTGGCAAAGCTCTAGCAAACGAACTACACGATCTTTGTGCTATGCTTAGGATTGGGTCTTGTCCATCACATCATTCTCCTAATGATGTGATCCCGTTATCAACGACATCCAATGTCCATAGCTAGGAAACCATGACTATCTGTTGATCACAACGAGCTAGTCAACTAGAGGCTCACTAGGGACATATTGTGGTCTATGTATTCACACGTGTATTACGATTTCCGGATAATACAGTTATAGCATGAATAAAAGACAATTATCATGAACAAGGAAATATAATAATAATATTTTTATTATTGCCTCTAGGGCATATTTCCAACAATTAACACCCAAAGAGTGATCATGTTTTGCTTCTGAGAGAAGTTTAGTCTACAGGTCTGCAACATTCAGATCCGTATGTATTTTGCAATTTTCTATGTCTACAATACTCTGCACGGAGCTACTCTAGCTAATTGCTCCCCTTTCAATATGTATCTAGGTCGAGACTTAGAGTCATCTAGATCAGTGTAAAAAGCTTGCATTGACGTAACTCTTTACGACGAACTCTTTTATCACCTCCATAACCGAGAAATATTTCCTTAGTCCTCTAAGGATAATTTTGACCGCTGTCCAGTGATCTACTCCTAGATCACTATTGTACTACCTTGCCAAAATCATGCTAAGGTATACAATAGGTTTGGTACACAGCATAGCATACTTTATAGAACCTATGACTGAGGCATAGGGAATGCCTTTTCATTCTCTTTCTATTTTCTGCCGTGGCCGGGTTTTGAGTCTTTACTCAATTTCACACCTTACAACTCAGGCAAGAACTCCTTCTTTGACTGATCCATTTTGAACTCCTACAAAATCTTATCAAGGTATGTACTGATCGAAAGTCTTATCAAGCGTCTTGATCTATCTTTATAGATCTTGATGCCCAATATGTAAGTAGCTTTACAGGCAATTCTTTCTTTGAAAAACTCCTTTCAAATTCTCCTTTATGCTTTCCAGAAAATTCTACATCATTTTCGATCAAAAATATGTCATTCACATATACTTATCAGAAAGTCTGTAGTGCTCCCACTCACTTTCTTGTAAATACAGACTTCACCGCAAGTCTGTATAAAACTATATGCTTTGATCAACTCATCAAAGCATATATTCCAACTCCGAGATGCTTGCACTAGTCCATAGATGGATCACTCGAGCTTGCACACTTTGTTAACACCTTTAGGATTGACAAAACCTTCTGGTTGCATCATATACAACTTTTTTTAATAAATCCATTAAGGAATGCAGTTTTGATATCCATTTGCCAGATTTCATAAAATGCGACAACTGCTAACATGATTTAGACAGACTTTTAAGCATCGATACGAGTGAGAAAATCTCATCGTAGTCAACACCTTGAACTTGTCGAAAACCTTTTGCGACAATTCAAGCTTTGTAGATAGTAACACTACTATCAGCGTCCGTCTTCCTCTTGAAGATCCATTTATTCTGAATGGCTCACCGATCATCGGGAAAGTCAATCAAAGTCCATACTTTGTTCTCATACATGGATCCCATCTCAGATTTCATGGCCTTAAGCCATTTCATGGAATCCGGGCTCATCATCGCTTCCTCATAGTTCGTAGATTCGTCATGGTCTAGTAACATGACTTTGAGAACAGGATTACCGTACCACTCTGGTGCGGAACGTACTCTGGTTGACCTACGAGGTTCGGTAGTAACTTGATCCGAAGTTTCATGACCATCATCATTAACTTCCTCACTAATTGGTATAGGCATCACTGGAACTGATTTCTGTGATGAACTACTTTCCAATTCAGGAGAAGGTACAATTACCTCATCAAGTTCTATTTTCCTCCCACTCGCTTCTTTCGAGAGAAACTCCTTCTCTATAAAGGATCCATTTTTAGCAACAAAGATATTGCCTTCGGATCTGTGATAGAAGGTGTACCCAACAATTTCTTTTGGGTATCCTATGAAGACGCACTTCTCCGATTTGGGTTTGAGCTTATCAGGATGAAACTTTTTCACATAAGCATCGCAACCCCAAACTTTAAGAAATGACAGTTTAGGTTTCTTGCTAAACCACAGTTCATACGGTGTCATCTCAATGGATTTTTAGACGGTGCCCTATTTAATGTGAATGCAACTGTCTCTAATGCATAACCCCAAAATGGTAGTGGTAAATCGGTAAGAGACAACATAGATTGCACCATATCTAATAAAGTACGGTTATGACGTTCAGACACACCATTACGCTGTGGTGTTCCAGGTGGCGTGAGTTGCGAAACTATTAGACATTGTTTCAACTGAAGGCCAAACTCGTAATTCAAATATTTCGTCTCCACGATCAGGTCGTAGAAACTTTATTTTCTTGTTACGTTGATTCTCCACTTCACTCTGAAATTCTTTGAACTTTTCAAACGTTTCAGACTTGTGTTTCATTAAGTAGATATACTCATATTTGATCAAATCATCTGTGAAGGTCAGAAAACAACGATACCCGCCGCGAGCCTCAACACTCATCGGACCGCATACATCGGTATGTATTATTTCCAATAAGTCAGTGGCTCGCTCCATTGTTTCGGAGAACGGAGTCTTAGTCATCTTGCCCATGAGGCATGGTTCGCAAGCATCAAATGATTCATAATCAAGTGATTCCAAAAGTCTATCCGCATGGAGTTTCTTCATGCATTTTACACCAATATGACCTAAATGGTAGTGCCACAAGTATGTTGCACTATCATTATGAACTTTGCATATTTTGGCATCAATATTATGAATATGTGTATCACTACGATCAGATTCTATAAACCATTTATATTAAGTGTATGACCATAGAAGGTTTTATTCATGTAAACAGAACAACAATTATTCTTTGACTTAAATGAATAACCGTATTGCAATAAACATGATCCAATCATATTCATGCTCAATGCAAACACCAAATAACATTTATTTTAGGTTCAACACTAATCCCGAAGGTAAAAGGAGTGTGCGATGGTGCTCTTATCAACCTTGGAATCATTTCCAACACACATCGTCACCTTGCCCTTAACTAGTCTCTGTTCATTTTGCAACTCCTGTTTCGAGTTACTAATCTTAGCAACTGAACCGGTATCAAATACCCTAGGGTTACTATGAACACTAGTAAAGTACACATCAATAATATGTATATCAAATATACTTTTGTTCACTTTGCCATCCTTCTTATCCGCCAAGTATTTGGGGGTAGTTCTGCTTCCAGTGACCATTCCCTTTGCAATAGAAGCACTCAGTTTCAAGCTTAGGTCTAGCTTTGGGCTTCTTCACGGGAGTGGCAACTTGCTTGCCATTCTTCTTGAAGTTCCCTTTCTTTTCCTTGCCCTTTTACTTGAAACTAGTGGTCTTGTCAACCATCAACACTTGATGCTTTTTCTTGATTTCTACCTTCGCCAATTTCAGCATTGCGAAGAACTTGGCAATCGTTTCCGTTATCCCTTACATATTATAGTTCGTCACAAAGTTCTAGCAACTTGGTGATAGTGACTAGAGAACTTTGTCAATCACTATCTTATCTGGAAGATTAACTCCCACTTGATTCAAGTGATTGTAGTTCTCCGACATTCTGAGCACATGCTCACTAGCTGAGCTATTCTCCTCCATCTTGTAGGCAAAGTACTTGTCAGAGGTCTTACCTCTTAACACGGGCATGAGTCTGAAATACCAATTTCGGCTCTTGGAACATATCATATGCTCCATGGCGTTCAAAACGTTTTTGAAGTCCCGGTTCTAAGCCGTAAAGTATGGCGCACTAAACTATCAAGTAGCCATCATACCGAGCTTGTCAAACGTTCATAACGTTTGCATCTGCTCCTGCAAAAGGTCCGTCACCTAGCGGTGCATCAAGGAAATAATTCTTCTGTGCAGCAATGAGGATAATCCTCAGATCACGGATCCATTCCGCATCATTGCTACTATTATCTTTCAACTTATTTTTCTTTAGGAACATATCAAAAAATAAACGGGGAGCTATAACGTGAGCTATTGATCTATGTGATCCATGTTTACATTGCGTTTCCTCCCTCCAAACTCCTCCCTTTACCTTCATGTGCAAGTTTTTACATTCCGCTGCTATACTCTTAGACTTGCATGTGTAGGTTGATTGCTTGACTTGTGCTAAGTTGCTAAAATCTGCCAAGACTTAAAATTAGGAAAATGATAGATTTTTATTTGGTCAAGTAGTCTAATCACCCCCTCCCTCTAGACATACTTTTGATCCTACACTACTGCTATTGTTACTGTTGCACTTGCTACAAAATCACTTCTATCATTGTTTTACCGTTACTATTGTTGTTGCTACTACTATCAAAACTATCATACTACTTTGCTACTGATCACTTTGTTGCAGATGATTAATCTCCAAGTGTGGTTGAATTGGCAACTCAGTTGCTAATACTTACAAATATTCTTTGGCTCCCCTTGTGTCGAATCAATAAATTTGGGTTGAATACTCTATCCTCGAAAACTGTTGCGATCCCCTATACTTGTGGGTTATCAAGACCTTTTTTGGCGCCGTTGCCGGGGAGCATAGCTATATTTGTTGAGTCACTTGGTTTTATTATCAATTTATCACTATGAAGTATCTGAAGGATGCTAAGACTAAGATTTTTCCCTCTAAGACGAGGGGAGGTAAGGAACTGCCATCCAGCTCCGCTTTAGATTCACCTTATGTTATAAGTAAACTTGCAACACCACCACATGTTATTAATCCTGATATGTCACAAGTTATTGATGATGCTACTTCTGCTATGAATGATATTTATGATGATGCTAGTACCTCGCTTGATGGTAATGTGCCACTAGGTGAATTTCTTGATGAACAAATTGCTAGAACTAAAGCTTTTTGGAATGCTGAAACTGGTGAAATTGTTGAAACTGATGAAGAGCTTGAAACTGAAAATCTTGAAACACCTATTAGAACTAGTCCTTCTAGATATGAATTGCCAAAGGTTCTGGAAGGTTATGTACTCTACCCTCCTATATAAATTTGGGTTGAATACTCTACCCTCGAAAATTGTTGTGATCCCCTATACTTGTGGTTATCATAGCTTCATCGGAAAGTTTGACAAGGGCCTAGATAGCTTGAGAATAGAATTTGCTCCACTAAAAATGTAGATATATTATTAGGCCCCTCTCGGTGTGACGGCATCCGTCATTGTCTGGCCAGACATAGGTGACTATGTCACGGGGATGCTGGAACATGTCAACGAGAAAGAAGAACGAAACTGGTAACAAACAGACCGGTATAGTGAGCATGTGCATGACTCAAGAAGATGTCGATATATCTCACCTCGGTTTTTTAAAGTATCGCGAAGCAAAGGGAATAACACATGATAACCAAAGATCCACTCAAATGTCATTCGGGTGTACTCATAGGGATTGATATGGATGTCCACGGTTCCACTATCGGTCATTGAACGAAAGTGGTTTTGTTCATGTCTATGTTTTACCGAACCTACAGGGTCACAAGCTTAAGGTAATCTTGATTTGTCGAGTGTTAGTAGAACAGGAGTAATGAGAAAATATTTGTGAAATAGTTTCATTAATATTCGAAATAGTTTTAAGAGGAACTGGAAGCGTTTTGAGGTCACTGGAAGGGTTTCAGAGTTTATCATGCAATACCTGGTATTACCGATAAATAATATATATAGGTGAAAAATGTGTCTGGTGATGTTAAATTAATAATAATAAGCTCTAATAATAGTTAAAAGGCTTTTATATTTAATTAAGGACTATGCTAATGTCCAGTCGACTGGACGTTAAGCAACAGATCCAAATGATCGATCCCGTGATTCATTTTTATTTCCTAGCGTGGTAGAAAAAACATGGTAAAAAGTGGTAAGGAGTAATGAGAAAATAGTTGTGAAATAGTTTCATTAATATTCGAAATAGTTTTGAGAGAAACCGGAAGCGTTTTGAGGTCACTGAAAGGGTTCCAGAGTTTATCACGCAATATCTGGTATTATCGATAAATAATATATAGGTAAAAAATGTGTCTGGTGATGTTAAATTAATAATAAGAGGCTCTAATAACAGTTAAAACGCTTTTATATTTAATTAAGGACTGTGCTAATGTCCAGTCGACTGGACGTTAAGCAACAGATCCGAATGATCGATCTCGTGATTCATTTTTATTTCCTAGCGTGGTAGAAAAAACATGGTAAAAAGTGGTAAGAGGTGGGAGTCGAACTCACTACCTCTTGATTCAAGATCGCTTGTCATATCCATCTGGTCTAGTTTCAAGTTGTGATTACAAAGAATGCCAATAAATATTTGTACTTCTACATACACGACCAGAAAAACAAATTGTTTTTCTTTCTTTCTTTTTTATTTACCAAATTTCCTTTCCTTTTGTACATGGTAATCCATGCGTCACAGACCTGATAAGTCACGCACCGCTGTAACCTTTTGACCCTAGGTAAAATGTTGTAATAATATACCTCGATAACTTATCTATAAAAGAGCATGGTAATTATATGCCACGAACCTAATAACTCACTTACAAACGTTGTGGTAACTTTGAAGAAAAAGTGTTGTTGTAACACACCTCGATAACTTATCTGTAAAAAGAGCATGATAATTTATACACCGTGATTCTGATAACTCACGCACAACATACTATGGTAAATTTTCTGACCGCATGAATTTTTGTTGCTGTAACAAACCCTAATAATTTCTTTATAAAGAGCATAGTAACATATAAGCCACAAACCTATTAACTCACTCACAAATACTTCGTAACTTTTCGCCAGAAGAAAAAAGTTGTTGTAACATACCCCAGTAACTTCTTTGTAAAGAGCATGATAATGTATACGCACGAACCTGATAACTCACACACAAACACTGTGATAACTCACGCACAACAAATATTTTCACCCAAGTAAAAAGTTGGTGTGGTGTTTGTACATAAGTTATCAGCGATGTGGGCACACAAAAGTTACCGGAATTACATTTTAAACAACCTTTTTTCCTCAGATTAAAGTTATCACGGTGTTTGTACCTAAGTTATCAGGTTTGTTGGCGTATATTACCATGCTATTTATACATAAGTTATCGTGGATGTGTCTTCAAGATTTTCTTCCCCGGATAAAAATTACCGTGGTGTTTGGACCTAAGTTATCAGGTAAGCGGTGCGTATATTACCATAATATTTTACACATAAGTAATTGAAGATATGATTTTAGGAAAGAAAAATCCCAGGTCAAAGTTTTTTTTTAAACATCAGTACAGACGCAAGTGCTCATACATACGCGCATACACTCACCCCTATGAACACACACACACATACCTACCCCTAAGAGTACCTCCTAGAGACTGAGCCGGTATGTCATCTTGAAATTTATGAAGTCACCGTAGGCGCCTTTTCGTCGACGGGAACGTCTCCTCCCACTAAAAGCGCATCGCTAGAAATCCTGAAATTAATTCAGGAATTAAACTCTGGTGGGCTGGGAATATCACAGTCCCTCTAACTATCCAACCACAGGTTGGTTCGCATCCCAGGCCAAAGTTATCACATTATATGTGCCTAAGTTATCTAGTCTATGGTGCGCATATTTCCATGCTATTTATATTGAAGTCATCAAGTTGGGTATTTAACCACTATTTTCTGTCGGATCAAAAATACCGTGAGTATTACGTACCACTGAAGATGTCGGAGTATATTTAAGCAACTTTTTTCTGGGTCAAAGTTAATATAATATTTGTTCATCAAGTTATGAGATCTATATCTCGCCAAAAACAAATTGTTTTCATGGGCCGGACCACTAGTATGCTATAAGGATGTTTGTACAAAAGTTATCACGATGTTTGTATATAAGTGATCAAGTTTGTTATGCGTGAGTTACCATGCTATTTACACATAAATTATCGTCAAACAACACTCCCCCACTCGACCAAAATTATCATGTATACGGTACTTATATTATCATGCTATTTTCACACAAGTTACTGGGGTGTGTTTCAAAAATGGTTTTTCACCTGATTGAAGTTTCTACAATATTTGTACATAAGTTATCCAGGTTGCCGTGAATAAATTGTCATGTTAAGACCATGAACTCAGCTCACATCTATGTACAAAGAGTACAAGAGTCTACTATGTTAACCGTGAGCTCAACTCACATCTCTAATATATTTTTGATAAAAATGTATGTTTTGTATATTTTTTGGTAAAAAGTTTGTAAGAAAAAACGAAAACGACAACAGAATACCAATCAATCAGATCTGTGAGTAAAAGAGTCTGCCTCAATTTGAAGGTATGAAAAGTATCTAACATGAATCAAATCACAACATAGAGTTTGTTTAGGTGGTTACTAGTAGATGCCTAATACTTCTTGGTCTGTTAGGTCGCTAACTGCCAGTCGGCAGGAAAATAGCATTCTCGTTTAATTAAATATCACCGGGCCTTAAAAGGCCAAGTGGTGGAAAGCATATTGGGCCACAAGGGCCCAAAGAGGTGGCGCTCCCCTTTCCCGTGGAAACGAGAGAGGAGAGGCCGAACCCCTTGTGTGGTGCCCCCTCTTCCTTCTCCAACATATGTATACTAGATGATTTTGTCACTTTTGGATACACAAAATTTTGGAGCCCCTCTAGTTCTCTAGTTCTAATTGGTTCTAGCTGATCTAATTAGAGTTAGACATAGATCCTTTAATCCTTATAATTAGAAGCCTAGTGTGGTTTTAATCTCGTCCCTTTAATTCTCTGACGATGATTAGCTTTGGACAACGATGCGGTGCCGGACTTGCAATATGTGGAGAGGTCGTTCTTTCAGTCTTATGTTCTAGGGATCATTCATCGACATTCGAGGGACTTCAAGTATGATCGACCCCGACTCATCTTCTTCCGCTGCAACTCGAAGTTGGTAACGATCTGATCCAAACTGTTATTGCATCTTCATAGTGTTCCTGGTTGATCGTAGGGATTTTTTTGTTTTCTAATACGTTTCCCAACAACACACATTGGTCAATTATTTGTAGAATGCTCATCGATCTTCACTTATATCTATTTGAGTTGAGGCATTGCTCTTGTACTTCACATATATATGTTAGAGCACAGTGATATATTTTTGTAAAAAAAAATAGGACTCCTTTGCCTTAGTTATATCTTTTTTGTGAGTTGAATAGTAATTTGGTAATTTGCATTGAATTATATGTTGGTCTTAAAAATAATAGGTATGTAGAATTGGTATAATAAAAACTTGCATGAACTTGTAGATCAATTGAACTAGATAATTGGGTTCCTTGCAATAATTTTGAGATAGGGAGTGAGTAATTTATTTGTGTGTAGCCTTAAGGACTTGCGCGTAGTTGAAAGGTGTCATAAGGTCATACACGTTAATACTAGGGTTGATGCCAAGAACTGAATGTCATTTTTGGTAGGAGCAAAAAATATGGCCGCATCATCGACATAAAGCGACGCATGGATTGGCCGATCTCTGAGCGGTTGGACATGCCCTTAAGAAGTTGCCTTGGCAAGGATGTGGTGCAGAGGATCAATGACAAGAACAAATAGCAGCGGGGAGAGAGGGTCGCCTTGACGAAGGCCCCGACCGTGCTTAATAGGGTCACCGGTAATACCGTTAAGTAACACATGTGATGAGGCCGAGGAAAGAAGAGCGGAGATCCAATCTCGGAAGCGACTCGGGAAGCCATGGTGGTGGAGCAAGTCCATCAAATAATCCCACCATCCCATGGAATCAAAGGTCTTCTTTATGTCAAACTTGAAAAGCAGGGTTGGCATATTTGTGCGCTGAAAGTTTATGCGTTGAAAGCGCTTCACCAAATTACGCACATACATAAAATTGTCATGGATAACTTGTACTCCCTCGGTAAAGAGTGATGTAGACGTTCTTATATTTTTTTACGGAGGAAGTAGTTGTTATGACCAGTTGGTTTCACTATATGAAACCGAAGAGGATGAACTCTCTTTTGGTTGTCATCACCATATTCCTTGCAGATCCAGGATGCATGAGTGCTCATCGAAATGTTACGCGCACGTCGAGCCAGAGAAAATGTGTGGCCTTTAGAAAAAGGTGTGCCTAGGACACATCTAGATGTGACATAACTATGTCACATCTAAGTTTTGTTTGTGGCTCTTTTGTTTTTTTGTTTTTTTGTCCGATGATGATTTTTCTTTCGCGCTGGTTTCTTTTTATGGGACAATCCTTCACGCCTGGTGCCCAGCTGTGTTTTTCTTCGTACAGGGTACCCCTAACTGGCCTAGCCCATTTTGCCCTTCGAACAGTAAAAATAATGAAATAGTAAAAAAAAAACTAAGGTTAACATAGATCGAACTAGGGACCTGACAACTTACCTGCGCTCCCCACTAACTAGTTGACATGAGTAGATTACGTGTCTGTGTTTTTCTTCGTACAGGGTACCCCCAACTGGCCTAGCCCATTTTGCCCTTCGAACAGTAAAAATAATGAAATAGTAAAAAAAACTAAGGTTAACATAGATCGAACTAGGGACCTGACAACTTACCTGCGCTCCCCACTAACTAGTTGACATGAGTAGATTACGTGTCCCAAAAGGTACGACAACATTAAGAAACCATCAACAGTGAGAAATTAGAGACCGGTTTTTGAAACTTCAAAATACGTTTTTTTTCTTTCAGAAAAGTGAGTATTTTTAAAACTCGGACCTTTTTTATTTTTAAATACTTTGTAAAACCTCAGACATTTCATGAAAATGCAAACCTATATTATTATTATTATTATTATTATTATTATTATTATTATTATTATTATTATTATTATTATTATTATTATTAAATCGGAACATTTTTTAGAAGCATGAACATGAACATTTTTTAGAAGCATGAACATCTTTTAAAACTCCGAACAAAATTTTTAAAATGCGAACATTTTTTGAATTTGTGTAAAAAATAGAACCATGAACATGAACATGATTTTTTTTCCAAAATTTGCGTACATTTTCGAAACACAAGCATTTTCAATTTTTTAAAAAGAAACATTTTGTCATGGATGGGTGGCTGTTCGTTTTCGGTCCTCAATGAGAGAGCCATGCTAATCTCTATCATGGTTGCACAAAAAATCATTTTACTTTCCAATAATTTGTATCAATGATTGTCTTGGAGAGAAATAAAAAAGGTTAAATTTAACATGGAGATCAAAGAGTTAGTTGCGAGTCGATGGGTTGACTTGCAACTAGGACCCTACAAACATTTGCCTCCTAGTTGCGAGTCGATGGTTGACTTGCAACTTGGCCCCTACAAACATTTGACCCCTAGTTGTGAGTCGATGGTTGACTTGCAACCGGGCCCCTACAAAGATACGCCCCTCCCCCCTAGTTGCGAGTCGATCATTGACTTACAATTGGGGTAACTCCAAAAAAGTGCGATGCATCCTAGTTGCAAGTTGATGGTTAACTTGCAACTAGGCCCCTACAAACATATGTCCCTCCCTAGTTGCGAGTCGATAGTTGACATGCAACTAAGGCCACTACAAAAAAATACA
Organism: Triticum aestivum; assembly: GCF_018294505.1. Classification (NCBI taxonomy): domain Eukaryota; kingdom Viridiplantae; phylum Streptophyta; class Magnoliopsida; order Poales; family Poaceae; genus Triticum; species Triticum aestivum. The sequence continues at coordinate 664,620,039 of NC_057812.1, forward strand.
ATGCATCCTAGTTTCAAGTCGATCATTGACTTGCAACTGGGGCAACTATAAAAAACTACGACGCGTGCCAATTGCAAGTCGATGATGAACTTGCAACTGGGCCCCTACAAACATACATCCCCTAGTTGTGTGTCGATGATTGACATGCAACTGGGGCTACTGCAAGAAAGTACAACGCGTCCTAGTTGTGAATCGATGGTTGACTTACAACCAAGCCCCTACAAACATACAACCCCCGATAGTTGTGAGTCAATGGTTGGCATGCAGCTAGGGCCACTACAAAAAAGTACGAGGCGTCCTAGTTGCGACTCGATGGTTGACACTCATCTGAGCAAATACAGACATACGCCCCCTAGTTGCGAGTCAATGTTTGACATGCAACTGGGTCACTACAAAAAATTACGACACATCATAGTTGCGAGTCGATGGTTGACTTGCAACTGGGCCCCTATAAACATACGCCCCTTCCCCTAGTTGCAGTTGATAGTTGACTTGCAACTAGGGTAACTACAAAAAAGTATGACACGTCCAACTTGCGAGTCAATGGTTCACTTGCCACTGCCCCCCTACAAACATACACCCCTCCTAGTTGCGAGTCCATGGTTGACCTGCAACTAGGGTCACTACAAAAAAAATACGATGCATCCTAGTTACGTGTCGATAGTTTACTTGCAACTAGGCCCCTACAAACATACGCCCCCTAGTTGCGAGTCGATGGTTGACATGCAACTAGGGCCACTAAAAAAATATGACACATCCTAGTTGCAAGTCAATGGTTGACTTGCAACTGGGTTCCTACAGACATACGTCCGCCCTACTTGCGAGTCGATGCTTGACTTGCAACTAGGGGCCCTACAAACATATGCCCCCTCTAGTTGCGAATCGATGGTTGACTTACAACTAGGCCCCTACAAACATACACCCCCTAGTTGCGAGTCAATGATTGACATGCAATTGGGGCCACTACAAAAAAGTACGACCCATCCTAGTTGCGAGTTGGTAGTTGACATGCAACTGGGGCAAGTAAAAAAAGTATGACGCGAGTCGATGGTTCACTGGCAACTGGCTCCCCACAAATATACGTCCCCCTAGTTCCGAGTCGATGGTTGACTTCAACTGGGCCCCTACAAACATATGTCCCCTTAGTTACGAGTCAATGATTGACTTTTAACCAGGGTAACTACAAAAAAGTTTGACATGTCCCAGTTGCGATTCGATGGTTGAATTGTAACTGGGCCCCTATAAACATACGCCCCTCCTAGTTCCGAGTCGATGGTTGACATGCAACTAGGGTCACTACAAAAAAGTACGGTGCGTCCTAGTTGCGATTCGATGGTTGACTTGCAACTTGGCCCCTACAAACATACGCCCCCTAGTTGCGAGTCAATGGTTGACATGCAACTGGGGCCACTACAAAAAAGTACGAAGCGTCCTAATTGCGTGTTGATGGTTGACTTGCAACTAGGCCCCTACAAACATATGTCCCCTAGTAGCAAGTCCGATGGTTGACATGCAACTGGGGCAACTACAGAAAAAGTAGGACACGTCCTAGTTGTGAGTTGATGGTTGACTTGCAACTAGGATCCTACACACATACGTCCGCCCTAATTGCGAGTCGATGGTTGACTTACAACTAGGGGCCCTACAAACATACGCCCTCCTCTAGTTGCGAGTCGATGGTTGACTTACAACTGGGCCCGTACAAACATATGGCCCCGTAGTTGCGAGTCGACGATTGACTTGCAACTTAGGCAACTATAAAAAAAATCAATTTTTGAGATGACTACTTCCAAATAAGGTGACTACAAAAACTACAAATAGCTCTATTCTGGAGTCGAGGGGTTTACATACAAACTTAAATCAGGATATATTGTGTGTGAAAAAACAACTAGGCAAACACTTGCTTACGCAGTATATAAAAAGATGACATGGAAAAAAGAGTGCATGAAACAAATAGGGGGAAACCAAAAAACAACATTCCCTGCCATCTCCGAGCCTCAGATCCGCCAGATCAGGTCGTCTCCTTTGGATTCGAAACAAAACAGTAGAAATGGAAGAACATAAGAGGGGAGTGACGACTCGAGGGAGGCTGCGGTATCGATGTAATATTCTCTCGGCTACACTCTTTGTATTCTAAAAAAACACAAACAAAGGCAACGTGGCCTAACACAAAAGAAAAAAGGCAAAACGGTCCTGCTCCGCTGTAGGCCTCCCAGCCCGACAGACTCTACAACATGGCCCGGATCGTTCATGACACGGGTGATCACTCTAGCGCGAAAACAAAGACACATTGGATCGGACGGCTGGACATCTAGATGTGCAATCACTAAATTTTGTCTAGATGTATTTTAGCAACCCCGTTCAAAAAACTAAGAGAAAAGAAACACAAATACGGAAACGACCGAAAAACAAATGGACAAGGATGCGTAGATCGCTCGTGCTGGGACAACAAACTACACGTGAGCCGTGCTAAAAATATGAATATTGAAAATTGCATATATATATATATATATATATATATATATATATATATATATATATATATATATATATATATATATATATATATATAGACAGAAAAAAGCAAAAAACTTGAGCATCACAGCCTAAAAAAACAAAAAGGAAAAAGCCAAGCCTAAAACACACAAGAGAGGGCAAAAAAAAAAACACGCCAGCAGCCCACGTAGAGATGCCAAAGAGCAGCAGCATACAGCAGGTCAACAAGGGCAACAACGGAGAAAAATGAAGAAGAAGAAAAATATAAAAAGAACTTACAAATGAAATTTCTGCAGTGAGTGGACACACCACAAAAAATAGACAAGAAAATGAAGCTCGAAAGAAAAAAAATGGTCCAGCTATATGACGTGAACATGCACACCATGCAGTTTTTTTTTTCAACGAAACAAAAAGAGTGGCCCGCCCCTCCCTGGCGTAACGACCATAACAGGCCAACAAACAAGAATGGGCCGGAAAAAAAAGACGGGGTGCAACGAGCGACAGCGACGAGGCAAACAAAAGATCGAGATTTTTGCACGAGATTACAACAAACAGATCCAATGGCCAGAGACTAAGATGTGACATCTTTAAATTTCATCTAGATGTGAGTTAGCAATTCCGTTTAGAAAAATCCACGCTGCCGTGTATGCTCGAAATACGCGCCAGCCTAGCATATCTTACACAGACGATTGATTGAATTGAAATTAAGAAACGCACACGGTGAGGAGGGGGCGGGCGGGCCGGTCAGCGGGAGTCTGCGCACGACGTGCTCGCCCGTAGACCACACGCCCCGCGCGCCACCGTTGCGGCAAGGAACCGCCCACTGGATCTTATCGCCGGCACCGGCCCCGATGCATCGAATCGCAGCCGCCGCCGAGGGCTCTGGAAGGAAGACCGGTACCGCGCCATACCGTTCTACCCTGGGCGGTGCCCGGCAACGGCCGGATTCCTTGATCTCTCGCGTCTCCCCCATGCCATGCCGTGATACCAACGGCCACCCAAAGCGGCCGCGATTGGTCCATTTGGACGGCCGAGGATTCTATAAGTACAGGTGCCGTCGCTCGCCGATGGACACAGCGACAAGCGCAAGGCCGGCACACACACTCACACCAACGGGACCCGATGGCGACGCGGTCGCTGCTGCTCCTCTGCCTGTGTCTCTGCCTGTTTGCGTCGCGCTTGTGCTCGTCCAAGGAGGAGGAGCAGCTCGCCGCCGGCGGGTACCGTGTCGCCCGCGTCGCGGTGGACGACGGAGGGAGGCGGCTGCGCGCCGAGGCCGAGGCCGCGGCCGCCACCGGCGGCGTGTCGTCCACCGGCGACGTGCAGAGGCTCGCCGTGTACGCCAGGTACGTTCATTCAGACATAAAGGTTCAACGCATGCTGGAGTACTTTTTTTCTGCACCAGACAAGCGTTGTGTGGACCTCGTGTAGTGGGGAGAGTCTAATCTAATTCGTAGTACGTACTGATTCGTGTCCAGTCCGCGTGTCGGATTACTCACGATCGAGCGACGAGCGTGACCACTTTCTTAGCCCAAGTCTACAGAGTTGATTCTCTGCGCTAGAAATCTAATGCTTCTGGTCCAGACCTAGGGCTAAGCTACAATACAACAAAGACAATCCAAAGACTTGTGCTCCGCTCGAACCGCACCGCACGCGCCGGCATCTATCAGAGAGCAATCAGCTACGCTGGTAGATGAGATGTCACGCACACACCCGTATCATCCATCGGTATCAACGAACGGCCGGCCACAAGGCAAAAGGCAGCTACACCGTAGTAGGAGTAGATGATATGTCACGTACGTTACGTACACGTACCGTCGCCATCTTTTGGCCCATGCATGCATGCTCGCACAACCCTCGCCGTCCAAAGGAAAGCCAGCAAAATAAAGGTGGTGCAGATAAGGTGGTCACAAAACTAACATTATCGGAGATATATGCATGCATGGTCCGTATAGTTCCAGAGTGCACACTGTCTGCTTTGTCATGCACCGGCTTCTTTCCAAAAAAAAAAAACAATATTGCAAGTAGCTCTGTCCGGTACCGTAAGTTATATGCCTTCATTCCTAGGGATGTGATGCCCACTTTTCAACCCCTTGACACTTTTTGGAGTCTACATTTCACCACTTGACTCTAGACCTTTTAAACTAGAAGATAATCCACACCTTGCCGTGGGAGCAAATGGTACAATTGATAGACTGATGATGTGGATGACTCTAGACCTTTCCGTTAAGTCTCAGTCAATTCTATATCCGTAAGAACTTACATTATGATATATGCAATTTCTTTTTTTTTTCTCTTACATTCTATGTCATTTGACTGAGACTTAGTTAAATGTCAGTCGACTGAGACCTATCCATACCCTTCATTTTAAGCATGAGATGCCCACTTTTCAACCCCTTGACACTTTTCGGAGTCTACATTTCATCTCTCGACTCCGGACCTTTTATACTGCTCTCTCCGTCTCATAATATAAGATGTTTTTGCAAGCTAACAGCTTGTAAAAACGTCTTATATTATGAGACGGAGGGAGTAAAAGATAATCCGCACGCTGCCGCATGAGCAAATGCTAGAATTGATAGAATGATGATGTGTATAAATTACAAGGATTAACTATGATGAGATGATGTGTTGATGACGTGATAGACATGCATGATTATTGACGTGGATGGGTTGCATAAATAGAAAAGATAGTTATAAATTGTGAGGACTGGCTACGATGACATGGTATGTTGATGACGTGGCAAACTTTCATGACTCATTGATTTGGATGAATTACATGGGTAGATAAAATAGGGACAAATTTGTGGAAATAAACTATGATGAGATGGCATGTTGATGAGTTGCATGGGTAGGAGGAAAAAATGAGACCGGACAGGACTAGTCCTTGGTGGTTTATTTTTATATAAAAGGGTCACCTGAGGCACACAGCGCCGAGTCCATGACTCGAACGTTGGTGGGCCGCGAGCACACCCGTTCTACGGCTGGTCATAGTGGGGAGTAACTTAATTACTACCTTTATAGTGCAAAGTAACATAGTACTCCCTCCGTTTTTATTTAGTTCGCATATTAGCTTTAGTCAAAGTCAAGCTTTACAAACTTTGACCAAGTTTATATACAAAAATATTAAGATATACAATAACAAATCAATAACATTAGATTTATTATTAAATGTACTTTCACATCGTATAGATTTATTACATAAATGTCTATATTTTTTTCTATAAACTTGGTCAAACTTTGTGAAGTTTGACTTTAATCAACTCTAATATGCAGAGTAAATAAAAACGGAGGGAGTAGTAATGTTATAGATGGCTTCATTTATTAGCTCATATACTCATTTTGCCTCGGGAAGCGCTATGTTACAGTAACATATTATGTTACCACAAGCAACTCTTTCCTCATTAAATACGTGCCACATAGGCAAAATTATCTAGGGATGTATTAAGTTACTATCTAAGTTACCCCACTATGGCTAGCCTACTAGCCACTTGTGCGGCGCTCGGTTCTCAAGGTAGAAAAAATAAATAGTGGGGATGTAGCGAACAACTGAATAAATAGAAGAAAATAGTAATTAATGAGATGACGTGTGTGGTGGGTGGCATATGTGCATGTCAAAAAAAAAGTTGTGAGGATCAACTATTTAGGTATATATGATTGCACCCTCAAATCCCGAATCATCTAGATTACACATACTTCAACTTCTACTTTCATATATTGTACAAAGAAAAATAATCTGAATCTTCTTAGTATTTTTTGTTAATCTTATGAGAGAAACCTACAGAGACGTTGAGATTGAAGCGTAAGCTTTGCATGGTTACCCTACACATCCTTCCTTACTAGAACAATTCTAATTTTGTTTATGTGTACCAATTCAACGACATTTTTGGACCATTTTTGTCGACGTTGACTGTGATTTTCCTAAAACTCATTTGATATATAAAATGAAAATGTCCAATGAGAAGCGCAACTTGCTCTTGCACCAATTGCATTCTTATACGAAAGTGCAAAATTTTCCTTTTTAGTAAACAAAGTTGCAATTTTTTCTTTCTTTCCATCGAATTAAAGGAGAGTGAAATTTTCAGCGGTAGCTTCAAACAATGTAGCCCCATCTGAACTTCATTTTAGATAAAACGCGCAAGAAGCGTCCTGCTTTCAATTAATAAAGCTCACAAAGACTACAAACAGTGATACAACCGAATAAAAGTGAAGCTACTGTACATGCTTACAAAAAAAATACAATTCAGATCATGTAATGAACATCATTTGTGTCCACAAAACTCACCACCAGCTACTGGCAGGAAAAAATACTACTACGGTAGTACTAGTAGTATAATATAGATCCAACAAAAACGCAAAGGCACACAATAGTATCCCGATCCTTTAGCTCTTGACACGATACGATGCTGAAACCACTGTGGCCAACAGCTTGCACGCATATGATCTTGTCAGGAATCCATTCATAGAAGCAGATTTTCCTCCACTTCTTTTCCAAAACCGATCAGAATTATTGGCGCTATCTTCGATCTGGCCAGACCTTGTTATTCAGATTTGTGCGTGGATTGCTCTTTTTCGTCTGATCAACATCTCAGTCGGTACAGCCAGTAATTAATAGTATTTCGTATGCGACTGCAGCAAGTTAGCAGCTCCAATATTCGTCTAACATTTCTTTTCCATTCGATCCAATATTTGGATCGGGCTCTACTAATTATTAGTTCAGGAAGTAATATTAAAAGAAGCACATCGTGTATCATCTTCGGGATCTGCTAATAAACTGGTCCAAAGCGCCGTGCCGTGTCAGTTCAGCCGTGGCGCGTATCCTTCCTCTGAAGAAACCAAGGATTTATATTTTTCTGACCGACAAAATCGCTATCGATCGATCACTCCCTGTCCCGACTCCCGACTGATTGATTGGCTGGTCGATCGCCACTGCCTACTTATTCGCAAAGCCCGATCTGTCTTGCACTCACTGTTAGCTGGCGCGGCCGGCCTCCTCCCTTTCCTGCGGCTGCGGGTGCTCCGATGGCGACGCCGTCCGCGCCAGCTGATTGTTCTCCGCCCCTCATGATCCTCCTCCTCCTCCTCGTCTTCCTCCCCCTCGCCGTCTCGTGTGGCGATGACGGCAGCGGCGGGTACGACGTCGTGTCGCTGACCCAGTCGGGGAGCGCTCTGTCGGCGCGGCTGGAGCTTGTGCTTGCCGGCGAGACGCCGGCGGACGCGGCGCTCGGGGCTGGTGCCCAAAGGCTCTGCCTCACTGCAAGGCAAGTGTTATGTCAGTAAACTCAGTATGATACCGATCCACCCGTGCGTAGACAGTCTGTTAGTTAGGAGTATGGTGACTTTGATGAGCCTCAGCTTCGATCATGATTGAGTCGATCCTTCAGAAAAATGTGCCAATTCATTTTGTGATTGCTTCGAGTTCATTATGCCGCATATAAAGGAGGGCAAAAAAGTTACAGTGACCGATCACACTGGGACTCGAACCCAGAATCTCCCGCTCCGGAGGCGAGCGCCTTATCCATTAGGCCATGCGACCACTGTGATATTCCACTTGTAATCATCTTACTTGTACATTTTCTCACCATTTTATTTGTGATGCCGGTGGCAGCCTCGAGACGGACAGCCGGCTGCGCGTGCGCATCACCGACGGCGACCGCCCGCGATGGGAGGTGCCGCAGGACATCATCCCGCGCCCGGCGCCGGAGGACGACCTCCACAACGCGCCGCCCGCCTCCTCGACGCCGCTCCAGGGCAGCCGCGTCCTGTCCGCCGCGGGCTCCGACCTCGTCCTCACCGTCCACGCCTCCCCGTTCCGCTTCACCGTGTCCCGCCGCTCCACCGGCGACGTGCTCTTCGACACCGCCCCCGGCCTCGTCTTCCGGGACAAGTACCTGGAGGTGACGTCGGCGCTGCCGGCGGGCCGGGCGTCGCTGTACGGGCTGGGCGAGCAGACGAAGGGCTCGTTCCGGCTGCGGCACAACGACACCTTCACGCTCTGGAACGCCGACATCGGTGCGGCCCACGTGGACGTCAACCTCTACGGCGCGCACCCCTTCTACATGGACGTGCGGCCGCCGGGGGCCGCCCACGGCGTGCTCCTGCTCAGCAGCAACGGCATGGACGTGCTCTACGGCGGGTCCTACGTCACCTACAAGGTCATCGGCGGCGTCCTCGACTTCTACTTCTTCGCCGGCCCCTCCCCGCTCGCCGTCGTCGACCAGTACACCCAGCTCATCGGCCGCCCTGCCCCCATGCCCTATTGGTCCTTCGGTACGCCGCAACATCTGCTTGTACTCTGCAAACTATGCGCTCTGTATCTTCATGCATCTGAATGTGTTTGGTTGGTTGCAGGGTTCCACCAGTGCCGGTACGGGTACCTGAACGTGTCTGACCTGGAGCGCGTGGTGGCCGGCTACGCCAAGGCCAGGATCCCGCTGGAGGTGATGTGGACGGACATCGACTACATGGACGGCTTCAAGGACTTCACCCTGGACCACGTGAACTTCACCGCCGCCGAGCTCCGGCCGTTCGTCGACCGGCTTCACCGCAACGCCCAGAAATACGTCCTCATCCTAGACCCAGGTCCATACATACACGCGACACGATCGAGTCGACCGATCAAACGTAGCAGCAAAATGGAGCTCTCAAAATGGTGGCACCGTCGCTGATGTATTTACCGATGATGACAGGGATCCGCATCGACGCGACGTACGGGACGTTCGTCCGCGGGATGCAGCAGGACATCTTCCTGAAGCGGAACGGCACCAACTTCCTCGGCAACGTGTGGCCCGGCGACGTCTACTTCCCGGACTTCATGCACCCGCGCGCCGCCGAGTTCTGGGCGCGGGAGATCTCCCTCTTCCGCCGGACCATCCCCGTCGACGGGCTGTGGATCGACATGAACGAGATCTCCAACTTCTACAACCCGGAGCCGATGAACGCGCTCGACGACCCGCCCTACCGGATCAACAACAACGGCACGCACCGCCCCATCAATAACAAGACGGTGCCGGCCTCCGCCGTGCACTACGGCGGCGTCACCGAGTACGACGCGCACAACCTCTTCGGCCTCCTCGAGGCCCGCGCCACGCACCGCGCGCTGCTGAGGGACACCGGCCGCCGCCCCTTCGTGCTCAGCAGGTCCACCTTCGTCGGCTCCGGCCGGTACACGGCGCACTGGACTGGCGACAACGCCGCCACGTGGGGCGACCTCCGCTACTCCATCAACACCATGCTCAGCTTCGGCCTGTTCGGCATGCCCATGATCGGCGCCGACATCTGCGGCTTCAACGGCGACACGACAGAGGAGCTCTGCGGCCGGTGGATCCAGCTCGGCGCCTTCTACCCGTTCTCGAGGGACCACTCGGCGATCTTCACCGTCCGGCGAGAGCTGTACCTGTGGCCGTCGGTGGCGGCGTCGGCGAGGAAGGCGCTCGGGCTCCGGTACCAGCTGCTGCCTTACTTCTACACGCTCATGTACGAGGCGCACACGACGGGGGCGCCCATCGCGCGGCCGCTCTTCTTCTCCTACCCGCACGACGTCGCCACGTACGGCGTGGACAGGCAGTTCCTGCTCGGCCGCGGCGTGCTCGTCTCGCCGGTGCTCGAGCCGGGCGCCACCACCGTCGACGCCTACTTCCCCGCGGGCCGGTGGTTCAGCCTCTACGACCACTCCCTCACCGTCGCAACGAAGACCGGCGAGCACGTCACGCTCCCGGCGCCGGCCGACACGGTGAACGTGCACGTGGCCGGCGGAACCATCCTGCCGCTGCAGCAGAGCGCGCTGACGACCTCGCGCGCGCGCCGGACCGCGTTCCACCTCCTGGTCGCGCTCGCTGAGGACGGCACGGCCAGCGGGGACCTTTTCCTGGACGACGGCGAGTCGCCGGAGATGGGCGGCAGAAGCGATTGGAGCCTGGTAAGGTTCAGCTGCGCAACGGGGAGCGACGGGTCCATCAAAGTGAGGTCGGAGGTGGTGCACAACTCGTACGCACAGACCAGGACGCTGGTGATCAGCAAGGTGGTGCTCATGGGCCACCGGTCGCCGGCGGCGCCGAAGAAGCTCACCGTCCACGTCAACGGCGCGGAGGTGGAGCCGAGCTCGCCAGCCGGCACACGGTACCAGAACGCAGGAGGACTCGGCGGCGTCGCCCACATCGGCGGGCTGTCGCTGGTCGTCGGGGAGGAGTTCGAGCTGAAGGTCGCCGTGTCCTATTGAGATTTAGGCAATTTCAGATTTGGATCATAACATTAATTGAATAAAGACGAGAAATTAAAGTCCAGATGAATGGCTTCAATTCGAAAATGAGATATAATGGCATGATTATTTTGCTAGTTCATGAAGAATTGATGTTTTTGACGTTGAACGGCTTTCAGTTCACGAATAATTGAAGCAATTCTCGTATCACAAACGGGCAGTGCGACCTGCCGTGGCGTGCCCAAGGAAATTTCAGTTTCAGAAATATTTCAGCTTTTGCCGAAATCATCGAATTTCACTGAAATTCAGCGATTAAAGTTTTCATTTCATCCAAAAGACCAAAATTTTCAACTAAATTTGAAGATCCAACTAAAAATTTAAAATACAAAAAAGAAAAGTATTCTATATAAACAATAAAATAATAATAATAATAAACATGCCTGTGAGAGAAGGAAAAGGAGAAAAACATGAATGTTTTCAAAAAAATATTCTACATAAACAATAAAAAATAATAAAATGAAGGAAAAATGAAGACAAAAGTTATACCAGGACTGTAATCATCCATCTTTTGATCCCCCCTTCATCAAACACCTCAAAGTTAAATAAGTTACCTCAAGCAACCGGATCAAAATGAACAATATCACCTAGCTCTATACTATGTGCTTTCCAAAGTGAACTAACCAAATGAAGTACTAGCCTCGTCCCCCGCGTCGCCCTCCCTGGCGACACGGGGGAAACCCTAGATCGGCACCGCCACCCCCTCCCCCCCTTTCCACCCTCCCCTTGGCTCACCGCCACCGAAGGAGCGGCCGGCAAAGGCCGCGTCGGCTCCGGTGAAGGTGGCGGCGGGGCCCTCTCATCTCCCTCATCTGCAAATTTGGCGAGGAGGCTGCCAAGGACGGCATAGGGCGGGGCCATGGCAGCGCGGCGGCTCGCGTGCGCGACACGGCGGCCCGGGGTGGCGCGTGGAGGGAGGTTTGCTGCGGCGGCAGTTCACGGTGAGTGGCTGGCTGCGGCGGCTGTGCGGGAGGCGGGCCGGCGCGCCAGTCGGGCGCACGGGCGGCGCGGTCGTCGGCCTGCGCGACGGAAGAAGGATGTGGTGCGGCTGCTCGCGCGGGGCGCGCGCGGATCTGGCCTGCACGCGACGGAGGGGAGGAGCCATGCTGCAGGGGCGGGCGGGCGTGGTGGTGAGCGCGTGTCGGGCGGCGCGAGGCTGCTCGCTCCCGTGAAGCGGTGGGCCTGCGTGACTGCGTGGGCGCCGGCGTGGTTGGGCCTGCGCACGGATCTAGCGCGTTGAGGAGGACGTCCCGGAGGCTCCGCATGGCTGTGACGGGGGAGGCTGCGGATCCGGGCTCAGGTGCGCGGGATCTGGTGCTGGAAGGAGAGGAACGACACACAAGGGTTGCGGCGGGCGTGGCCACGCAAGGAGATGCTGCGGGCGCGTCGAGGGTGCGAGGGGGCAGCCAAGTGTCGGGTGGCCTGGATCTGCCAGGTTGTCCATGGCTGGCGGCCCTGGAGGGGCACTGCTGGTGGTGACCGGCTACCGCTTGTTGGAGCAAGGAGGCTCTGGCCGCGGTCGGATACGGGATGCAGGACCCGATTTGGTCTCTGCAGGCCTGTCGTTGGGGAGGCTAGCTGGTGGCCCTGCACAGCAATGGCGTGCTCGCTGTGTGGGGGTGCGCGGTCCAATGGAGGTACGGGTCAACCTCGGCCTACTGCGCGGGAGAGTGGCTGCTCCGGGTGAAAGCCTGGCCGGTGCTGACCGGCCGGCGACGACGGCGCCCGTGGGCGTCGCTATCCTCCTTGGAGGCGTCGTCGGGGATCTCCAAGCCATTACTCTCGGATCAAGTCCTTCGGGTGAAAACCCAGATCCTGCTGCAGGGTCGGGCGGTGGCGTCGTCTTCAACGTCGTTCCCCTCTTTAGGGCGCCGTCTTGAAGACTTTGATCCCTTTGGTGCTTCCTACGACTGGACGTGCACGGTGACTTCTGTGGCAACAATGACGGCGGTGAGCAATGTCGAAGGCGTGGCCTTGGTCATGGTAGTCGGCTCTTCTTCTCCGACGTGTCCGTGGGAGTGCCTCGACTGCCTATTCCTGTGAAGTCGAAGCCGCGGTAGAGGGCCGGTGGTATACGATGACGCGTGACAGATGGTTTGTTCGGTGATCCTCCGTGACGCCAACCTTGCCTAGTTTCCTTTGTAGTTCATCGTTCGTGTCAGAGCTGCGTTGTCTAGGTTGGATTGTATGGAGTATTGTGTTGCAGCTATTAGGGCTGTTGTTTTTTCTTTTTCTTTTGATCTTCGGATCTTTTGGTCCTAGGACCTTCATCATCTTGTTGTTTTTTATTACTTCCTGCTATTATCAATGAATGCCAGCGATGTTGGATTTAAAAAAAATGCTTTCCAAAAAGCGCCGCAGATGTATGTCTTTGCATTGTGCTTCTCTATAAAAGAAGCCGTAACTTCGACCATGAGCACTCGGAGCTGCCATGAAAAGATACACACGGCTATTCAAAGTTTCTCTAAGAAGCAGAGCACCACATCATGATTTTTTTTTGAGATAAAAAAAGCGCATTAAAAACACAAGCAAAAAAGGGCTGTAAAAAGCTAAATAGTATTAAACAATTATCATTAATTCTTCAAAACCTTCAACCATCATACTTTGAAAGCTCTCTTCTCCTATCTGATCTACGACAAAATCCCTTAGGTTGATGACAGCTAGAGCATTGATTTGACATTTCAAGATTTTGGTACGTTGAGAAACAACTGAAGAAAACACATGGTTAGAATGCCATCATGTAAGACACACAAAAACTAAAAAAAATCAATCATAAACACACAAAAAAAACTAACTTACAATATTCCCCTCCTAAACCCTGTCTAGGTTTTTGTCCACTTTTCCTCGTCCAAGCTTGTTTGACAAGTAAAGTGTCTGTAAGGCCTTTGTCCAGGAATAGAAGGCCCACGTTAAGGCTTTTGTCCACAAGGCCGTTTTTTTCCTTTTTGAGAGGGGGGGGGGGGGAGGGGGAGGGGTGACAAACAAGCAAACAACCAGACCTGGGGAATCAAACCCATTACGCGTCGCGTAAGGAGCGACCGATGGCATTGTCCACGTCCGCAAGCTACGAGACAAGGGAGTTTTTTTTTAAAGAAAGACTAGGGAGTTGAGTCCATGTTGGCAAGGCTCATTTGCTTCGTCGCGAAGAAAGGCGAAACCTAAGTCGTCCCCTCCACCCGATGCCTCCGTTTGTCTCGCTTCTCTCTCTCTCTCTCTCTCGCCTTCGGCGGCGGTGCCCTCCTTCCCTCCCTCCCTCCCCGACGACGGTGCTCTTTGATGTTGTCGATCCCCTTTCGTCTATCTCCCTCTTTCCCGATTTAGATCGACGAAGCCGGGCATGTCCAGTCCACCCTTTTCTCGACCAGCCCTGGTGTCGGCGCCCAGCGACCATGTCAACAGGAGGAAGGAACCTATCGTTGTAAGGAAGGGGCCACAAAGTAGATGACGTCATGTTAGATGTGAGGTATTATTTTACATCTAGATGTGACATAATCGGATCCTTTCTGTTAGCTTGGATAAACCGTGTCGCGAGCTGCATCTTATAGTAAAAGATGAACAGTTTGTCTAATTCACATCTAGATATTTTTTAAGGATGTCACATCTAACCTCCCACAAGTATATAATGCATCAACAAGAAACAAAAAAAACTAGAACAAAAAAAAAATAGACCACAAACAGAGTGAAAATCAGCTTAGATGTGACATAACTATGTCACATCTAGATGTGTCCGACAGACCCAAAGATGAAATTCGTTCTTTCTTTTTTATCGAAAATTATTAGCAACTATACCAACTATCCATTTCCGTAAGAACGATTTTAATTCGGCCACTATAAAATCACTTCGATTGTCTACATCAATACCGGATGACACCTAACTCTTCACTTATGCAGCTACTGCATCATCACCATGATCAGAAACATATCTAGTTTCCTCACTGCGGCTACTTCGGCTAGTCCAAATCAGACGCAGGGCGCTGATGAGGAAGCTGCATGCTGGAGATATCCTCTCGCGGAAGATGACCCAGAGAACCTTCTCCCTCGGTGTGGCCTGCGTCCCCAAGCTTCGCGTCACTCTCGAGCAATGGCAAGGTACACTTCCTGTTCTTCCTGAAGACGAGGTAGAGGATCGCGGCGATGTATATCAGCATGCCGAGGAACCCAAATATACCGGAGAACACTTGGGAGACGGTGGATAGTACACTGTGAAGAAGCAGCCTGACGAAGCTCGTTATCAGGAAGTAGATGTTGATGACCATGATGAAGGAGCCGATCGCCCATGTGAGCACGGAGATCTGCATCGGAATGGAAATTGGACGCGCTATTATATGAGTATAATTGGATTGCTGCAGCATCATTGTGTATATCCAAATTATGCGATGAACGACTTACGAATCTTGAATTTGTGTGTGGCCCCATCTTTGTTTTGCTGCTGGTGAATTTAAGGAGTGGTACTAGAGCAAAAGGAAGTTCAAATGACAGAATCATCTGCATACAGCAGTAGGGGATTAGTTAGAAGTAGACTTAGGAAATGAACAGTGTGACTGCATGTGCAGTGCACCGAAGCAAAGATCATCAGCAATGTGATGTTAAGAACAGAGTTGCAGTGATTACCGAAGCAATGATAATCAACTTCCCAGCTGCTGAGGAACCGCCAATTAGTGACACAATCAGACTAGGCACAATTGCCAGGGACCTAGTTAGAAGGTTCCGTAACCAGGGCGTCATCCGAAGATCCAGAAACCCCTGGAGTAAGAAAAGAGTAAAGGTCAACCACTACTAGATGACAATTCATATATTTTGCCCAAAGCTTACTACCATCTCTACACATTTTACAATCTAGTTTAGCTTGATTAAGCCTGCAATCAATGGTAGATACACCATGTTTTCGAACTTTCCTGCTCATTTTATTCACAATTTATTTAAACAAGAAAAGATGGAACATCAATACGAGAATACATTCAAAACATAATTTTGTTATTCTAATAATTACTTTCAACATCAAACCTACATAAAGCTAAATATGATACTAAATGTCGTTAACAATCGCACAACATGGTCGGAGCCTTCATGAATTAGAACAAGATATGGTGTGCCAATAAGCTTTGCAGATTGCAACATATGGCTAACAATGAAGAATAGTAATAGAAGTGACACAAAACCTGCATGACATATTGTCCTGCATAAGTTCCTGTAATCGTAGAACTCTGGCCAGATGCCAATAAGGCAATAGCGAACACCTTTGAGCTCCAATTTCCGAGGACATTCTACAACAATAGGCAAAAGGCGATATGGGATCAGAATGTATACTGCAATATGGAATGTCTATTTGGGAGCCCTTAATGCATGAGTACCACTTCAACAAAAAATTAGTAAAAGCCAAATCCTCAAAGTAAGAGATAACTTTTTTCATCAGAAAGCGTTTCATATTTATCAAAATAAGAAAAATACGGAGGTTTGCGTAAGACCTTTGCAAACGCCCAGCTTAGCACATGACGTATACAGCAACGTCTTTCAACAAATGTCCAGCTGATTAGCAGAGAACTTCTGCCGAAACCATAGTACTCCATCCGCCTTGATTAACTTGTCACAGGAATGGATAAAAATGGATGTATCTATAACTAAAATACATCTAGATACATCCATTTCCGTGACAAGTAATTCCAGACGGAGGGAGTATGTAGCACAAAATGAACAACATAGTCTACATCGCCAGCTAATAAAACAATACAAACACCACAAGTGTCTGACCAACCTTTAACAAGAATGAAGCTTTGTTAAGATCTAGATCATTGCAATTCATCCGGTCTTCAGGGTTCAAATTATCTGCACTGCAAACTGCACCACTAACAGATATGATAGAGATGTTGATCAGAAATGCTACTGTGAGGGCAAATGCACTTTCAATCATATAGAATCTACAGGCCTCCTGCAAGAAAGTGGAAACATATGTATGTCAACTTCATGCTTGTACTTCTGAAATTAGTAACGCAGATATGCTCAGAAGTCGGAACACATAAATTGTTTAGTCTCAATTTAGTAGAGCACATCAGCAAGGGTAAACAAATTAGGTGTACACAATCAGGTATCAAATTAAGAGTATATTAACACAGATAGAAAAACTCAGTTATACATCAAATATCAGATAATATTCATTAGGTTAAGTTAAGATAGATTACTTTGATCCCATGAACTGATCGTGGTACTTTTCTTGACAGTACCAATGCTGAGTGGAGAAAAAGATTGTGCCTGCATTTTTTTTATCAAAACATGAAAAAGGTCCGATGTTACAAATTATAGAAATATTTGAGGGAACATGGTGGATGTGAAGCTTACGGCATCACCATAGCACCAAGTAGTGAGATAGCAAGACCTGTAGCTCCATCTCCTTTAATTTCAGGAACAAAAAGGCCTCGCACAACTTCTGAAGAATTTGGTTTAGAATACCCAAGTTCAACTAAGAAGCAAGTTGCTATCAAGAATACCAAAAATGCTATCAGAAATTCCAGTTTACGGACCTGCACAAAGCAAATCAATATGCAACATGAGCAACAAGAGAGATATAGAGAGTGCTTGTGCTGGTGAACTAATACAATACTGATGATCTGCTAATGTATGCTAACTGCTAGAAAAGCACATTTAAATACTGGTTTGTTTTGTTATATAACAAATGAAAACAAACACATCGCCCCTTCCAAGAAAATAAATTACGTCTGGAATCAAAACTAAACCTCATAGAAAAATACTTGCTGGTGAAGATAAACAGGACATGTTCTTACCCCATATTGTTGCAGGAACAGGAGCATCAGAGTGCTGAGCCCAGTTATGAGAACACCACACCATATCGGAATTTTGAAGAGCATGTTCAAAGCAAAAGCGGTTCCAATTACTGAAACGAATAAGCAACCACCAAAGCTGGTTAGATATAATTACAACTTTAACTGACAGTTCCCCCATCACAAAATGCTATTTTAAATTTGGAGTTGCTTTATAGTACTATGACATCATCTGCAAATAAGACGAAAAGGCTGAACTACTGAATCCAGGTAGCTCTGTAGTTCAGTTAGAATGCAACGTTTGCACGTTTTAATACCTTCAGGAATGTCGCACGC
The DNA here is from genome assembly GCF_018294505.1 of Triticum aestivum. Lineage (NCBI taxonomy): Eukaryota > Viridiplantae > Streptophyta > Magnoliopsida > Poales > Poaceae > Triticum > Triticum aestivum. The sequence continues at coordinate 664,637,895 of NC_057812.1, forward strand.
AACTACAGCCAGTTCTGCAAGAATCCATAAGATGAAATTTGTGACCTTGGGATATTCATCCCTGCAGTGCTCAGCAAGATGCTTCCCTGTCATGCAGCGGAAGTTTAAAAAAATATTAGCAACATACGCTCAACGAAACAAGGATAAGTGCTAGTGCTGCATGTCTCGTAATACTGACCAGTCACAACCCCAAGGCTGGCTGCAAGTGATTGAATTACAAGTGCAGCACATGACGCGATAAGTATGATCCAAAGAAGCTGCCAAGAAAACGAGACGGTCATGCTTAATGGTAGATATAATCATCAGATAGCTGAACGGCAGATGAAGGAAGTACAGTCCATAGAGTTCCCAACTTTAAAGGAAAGATAGGATGGACAGTACCCAAAAATATGCTAGAGACAAAGGAAAAAAGGACACACCTCATATTTGTATTGTGCTCCAGCCTGTAGGTCGGTCTCAACTGCAATATGGACAAAATTTATTTTCATGAGCTGAAAGCGATAGCGAATGAATAGACGGAACAAAATGAACACCAAATCCAGCTAATCTTACAATTGCCAGGATCGATATACGCGATAGAGACGAGAAAGCCGGGCCCTATGTATGAAAATAAGTTCTTCCAGCTATTTTTCTGCAACAGCACAAATCAACCAGTAGTTGGTTAGTTTTCCTCATCTGTATCAACTGTCCAGAAATAAATTCAGCAAACAAACTGATTTGGCACATAAGGTCAAGAAACTGCAAATTCTTTACACGTCAGTACATCAGATGCACATGAAAGAACAATCTTGTAGGAGGAAAGAGTGGGCCTAAGCCTAACTGGTAACCCTTGAAATTAGCTGCATGCCATGGTGATATATTTTCTTTCTTTCTTCAAAACCAATCAAGAACTTTCAAGCACATGTAGCATACCTCGGGGATGACAATCTGATCAACATCTATGCTGTCAATGAGAGGAGTCCCCGGTCCATTCGAGAGATTGTTGTTCTGCCCGACACTAGTCATGAACTGCGGCTGCGATGAGCCTTGCCTCGGGCCACTCATACTCACTCTCTCCCGATGACACCCTGAAGCCGATGAGCTGCAAGCACAACACAAGGCGCAGTTATTTGTAGGTACGCTTTGCAATGGCGCTATCTCGCCCGCTTATAAGTACATAAAGAATATGCCTAGTGGAGGCGTAAGAAATCTTCCCGGCGGTAGGATTGCACTTGTAAGGACCATAGCCACTAACACGAGAAGATAAGGTAAACGAACATCAAGACCCGGAAACAGTGGACACCAAAAAGATACACCACAGAGTCACAGTGTGTGTGTACACAAAAGTGGCAATTTCAACCAATCTTGATCTGGCAATTGGGACGACGCTCTGAGGCCTGAGGCAAAGACATCTGCTTTTCAGACGGGGATATATATTCGTCCGCGCAAATTGGACGGCCGGGAGGTAAAGGGGGTTGAATGTGTGATTACCAACGCAGCATCGGGAATATAGAAACAATAAACAGTACCTAATAGTATCTTTTAGCAGTGGCTAATATTGAATTGCAAGCTTCAACGGCGACGTAGTAGCGCCAGCTTTATCCCATACGGAAGCTAAGCAATTGGAACGGGATCCTACGGGCATGTGGTGCAAGAGGGAGGTAAAATAATACTATATGGAAAGGGGTTTAGTGGAGCTTAATGGCGGCCGGGAGTGGCATGAGGTCATCAATCTCAGACGCCACGAACGAAAAGATGGCACTGAACCGTGAGGGTTAAGGAATCCGGGCAGTGATGGAGGATCCTCCTCATCGTAGATGAGAATGGTAAGAATTAACTAGGGAAAAGGATTGAGATCAAGAGCGGGGCTTGTGCGTGCATGCCGCATGCCTGCATCTCACTCCGAGATTCATTCCTAGAGAAATCCTTCCGCCTCCGTGGGAAAAAACTCCCGTCTTGCGGCGATCACGCCGATGGGATTACACGGAGCGAAACGAAAAAACAGAGTCCCGCGAGATGGGCGGCGGTGCCGCGGCGGCGGAAGCGTGCCCGGATCTGGGCGGCGCGAATTGCATGGCCTGGAGGACGGAGAGAGAGAGGAGAGGGCCCGTGCCGGGCGTACCTGACTGACTTCGGGCGGTTGGGCGGCGGCGGCGGGGGGGCGGGAGGAGGGAGAGAAGGGCGGAGACGTCGCCGCCTCTTCTTACTTAAGTCTTCTCCTGCTCTGCTGCGGCCTCGCGTCTCCTGGCAGACAGAACAGGAGTCGCCGAGTGGAGTCCCGTGGTCCAGCACAGTCCTCCAAGGAAAGGAAGTACTACGTCTGGTCTGACACACGAGCGGAGCCCGGGCGCCACGTCGCTCGCGGCCTGGCAGCCGTCGGGCCGGGGGAGCGCGGGACCGCGTCCGTCCGATCACGCCGCTCTGCTTCTTTTTTTTTCCTCTTTGGGCTGCACGCCGCTCTGTTGGTGACGCTGCGAGCGAAGCCGTCTCCGTCCGTGTGCTTCCGGTGGCTCGGAAGAATGGAAGGTCACCGACCTCTCTGCTCTCGCTCTCGATCTCGTGGGCGTGGACCGGCCGCTGCAGCGGATACGGGCGTCGTTCCAAGAGAAAGCGAAACATTTGGCACCGCACGACCCAGAAAAGCGACTCGTGGTTTGCCGCCCACCCCGTCGGTCTCAGTGTAGATGGCTGTACTTTTTTTTCCGAGGCATGTCCTTTTGTTTTCAAAGGATCGAATCAATTATAAAATTTCACCGAAAGTATAAAGCATCTTAAACATAACAAAAATTATGTTTAGATTTTTTAGGCCGCTGAACGGTTACTATTGCCGTCGGGACGAGCCGCTGTCACCGCTCTATCGGACCCGGATTGACCTTATCGATGACAGTCAGAAAGTCCTCATGCACGTGCCCTAAGAACCCGTGCCCTGGAGTCACAGTTGTCGCCGTTGAACTCTTGCATAGATCTAAAGCACGTGACACCAAATCTCGGCACATAACCGGGAACCCTAACCTCACCATCCTAAGAAGGCGACAAGAACCTACCGTCGACTACAACCAGACGGACGAGCTCAAGAAGTACCGGCGCCCGGAAGACAAACTCAAAAAAGAAGCGTCGCCATCCACCCGATCCCGCGTATGCGAGGACAAAAAATAAAACCTAACCTAAGTTACTAACCAGAGTGGAAGCACTAGGATTTCCCTCCCACCACGGCCGCTGAAGCGGCAGGTAGAGGGGGGGGGGGAGCGAATCCACGGGCTAACCGATGAGGCCCGGAGGGGATAATTTGGCATAGCCGCTTAGGTTGGGGGGAGGGAAGAGAATTACGAGGTTTGCACCTTATTTTCTAGGAGCTCATCCGAGAGAAATCTTAAAGTTAAGCATGCTCGGCTTGGAGCAATTTGAGTATGGATAACAGGCTCAGAAGTTGTTTCCAGGTGCGCACGAGTAAGGAAAAGGTGCATATGAAAGACTAATGTTGGTTTGTAGGACCAGCCTAGACCCCGGGCACAAAGTCCTAGAACTGATGGGTTTGGCCGACGTGTTACAATTTTCAAATCTGTGATTTTATTCCAAATTCAGGAATGTTTAAAAATTCACAAATACTTTTTGAAAACATGAATATTTCAAATTCATAATTATTTTCTTTAACTTCATAATCTTTTTTGAATTTATGAACTTCTTCCAAATTTGTGAATGTGAACGTATTTTAAATCCACAAACATGTTTTGAATTCAAGATTTTTTTACAGAAAACCAAGTGTCAACTTTTTCCAGAAAAACCTTAGGGTCAGTTATTTTGGGCTTCTAAAATAAGTTGCACCCTAGCTAGCTTATTCTAGAAGCCCAATTAAAAATATGAGCCATCGGAAAGTTACTAAACTTCTTAAAAAAAATTGGTTGGGCTAGTAGAATAAGTTAGGTAGAGGAAAGCTTATTCTGGTTTATTCTAGAAGCCATCGGAACAACCGAAATAACTAATTAAGGAGTACTCGTTGCAAAGAACACTCCACTTTCCCAGGTCGCGACAAGTGGCGCACATGCAGCGCGCCACTTGTCGCAATCTGGGAGTTTTTCCTTTTTTCGTAGATCCGTTTATTCAAAACGTTTTATCTCTTAAACCGTGCATCCAAATCTCAAACCGTTTTCACCATTGGAATCCTCGCGTCAAGATCTTCAAAAATAGATCCATGTTGATAAGTTTTGACGAACTTTTTTTCACGAAAAAAACCGAACGAAAAAAACCGGGAGAAAAAACCGAACCGGGAGCACGGTTTTTTCCCTTTCCGAAAGAGGCACGCCCGTGCCTCTCGCGAAATCACAACCGTGCCTCTCGTGAAAGCAAAACCGTGACTCTCGTGAAAGGAAAAAACAAAAAACGTGTTTTTTTTCGTTTCCGAGGTTGTGCCTCTCGCGAAAGCAAAACCGTGACTCTCGCGAAAGAAAAAAAACAGAAAACGCGTATTTTTTTCCTATCCTAGAGGCACGGCCGTGACTTTCGCGAAAGCACAACCGTGCCTCTCGCGGAAGCAAAACCGTGACTCTCACGAAAAAAAACAAAAAATGCGTTTTGTTTTTCCCTTTCCTAGAGGCACGATCGTGACTTTCACGAAAGCACAACCGTGCCTCTCGCGGAAGCAAAACCGTGACTCTCACGAAAGAAAAAAAAATAGAAAATGCATTTTGTTTTTCCCTTTTCCGAGAGGCACGACCGTGACTCTCGCAAAATCACAACCGTGCCTCTCGCGGAAGCAAAACCGTGACTCTCACGAAAGAAAAAAAAACAGAAAACGTGTTTTTTTTCATTTCCGAAAGGTACGACCGTGACTCTCGCTAAAGCACAACTGTGCCTCTCGCGGAAAAAAAACCATGACTTTCACGAAAGGAAAATAAAAGAAAATGTGTCTTTTTCGTGCAAAAAAATTTATTTTTCAAAAAAATTGATCGAAAAGCTAAGAAAGACCGGAGAAAAACCAAAACGTCGAAAACCGCCAAAAAAACCGTTTAAAATGCCAAAAACGCGTGCAAAAAAAATAAAAAAATAAAATCCGAAGGAAACGTCCATAGCGCGACACGTGGCAAATGGCTGAGAACGCGCCAAGTGACGCTAATCGTTGCGAGGCTTCCGAAGGAGTGCTCGTTAACTAGTTGCTCACCGGAACAACTGGCCTTTAGCAGCAGCGAGAAGGCACTATATTGGTCGCAATTATACCTGGCCATGGGCAGCCCGGCCCGGTCGGCCCGACCCAACCCGGCCCGGCCCGACCTTGTCCATGGGCCGGGCTTGGGCCTAGGTTTTGAGGCCGAAGCCCGGGCCGGGCCAGGCCCGGGCCCGTCGATTTCACCATTTAAGGAAGAGGCCCGGCTCGTGGTCCGAGGCCCGACGGGCTTTTAGTGTTATGGTCAGGCTCGGGCCCGATTTTTAGGCCCGGCGACCGGAGCAGGTCGGGCTCGGGCCTGGGTTTTTTGCGTCGGGTTTTGGTTAGCCCGGCCTGGCCCGAGGAATGGCCAGGTATAGTCGCAATCCTCGCGCGTGTGCGACAACAAAATTTTCATAAGCATGAGGCCGTGAGAGCTATGTCTTGTTTAAAGCGAGACAATAGTTGCTCTCGCCTGAAGGGATTTCGCTCTTGCATATGAATCGGCCCGGCTCATTTTATTCTCCTCGCTCGCTCGCTCGGATTGATCGCTCCTGCACTGGTTTGGTTAGGTTTCGTTTCGTTTTTTATTTTTATTTTTCTTTTGTTTTTGTTACGGTTTCTGTGATTTTTTTCTTTATTTTTACACTGTTTTACCGATTTTCTTTGATTCTTCATGGTTTTTGTTTAGTTTGTTTTTTCATCAATTTTCTTCATCTGTTTCTTGGTTTTCATTGAGTGTTTTTTTCTTTGTTTGTTTCTTCGAACAAAATGTTTCTTTATCGCTTCCCTTTGGTTTTTCTTGTTCTTTGTTTACCTTTTTGCATTGAGTTTCTCCAATTTTCTTGTTTTCTTTTTTATTTTTGTTAATTTTTCGTGTTTTCCTCATGTACTTTGCCGGGTTTCTTCAGATTTCAGTTGTTCTTAGTTTCTGAGGTGTTTCATCTGTTTATTTGGTTTTCACCGATTTTCTTCGGTTTTGTTTGTTTCTTTCTATTTTTCATTGGTTTTTATGTTTTCTCTTGGTTTTCAGTATTTTTCCATACACATTTTGGGTGAATATCCAATACATTTTTCTAATACAAGTTTAACATTTTTCAAATAGAAGATCTCCATTTTTTTAATATGGGGTCAACATTTTTTTTCTGAAAACAATTTAACATTTTTAAATACAACATTAACATTTTCTGAATAAATGGTCAAGAATTTTTTCTATACACATATAACATTTTTAAATGCTTGATTAATTTTTTCAGATACAAGATTGATTTTTTTAATACATAGTCAAAATAATTCTATACACATATAACATTATTCAAGTGCTTAATGAATAATTTTTAAATACAAGTTTAACATTTTTTAATACATGGTCAATATTTTTTCTATACATATTTTAAACATTTTTTAAAAGCTTGATTAAAAAATCAAAGACAAGATTAACATTTTTCAAATATATGGTCAACACTTTTTTTCTTTACACATTTTAACCATTTCAAATGCTGGATTAAAAAAATTTCAAATACAAGTTTGACTTTTTGAATACATTGTCAATATTTTTCTATACACATGGAACATTTTTCAAAAACTTGTTTACCATTTTGTGCAAATGCTTTATTAACATAATTATAAATACATGATCAACTATTCGCACACACATTGTATATTTTTTGTATATGTTTTTCTTATACATGAGAAATATTTTCTCTATACACATTTAATACTTTTCAAATGCTTGGGTAATGTTCTATTAAAAATTATGTTATTCAAAAAATATTTATTAGAATATTTGATAGTAAAAAAATGAAAACGAACGAGGCTGTGGCTTCCTGCTCACGGGGCCGGCCTATCTGGCGCTCCCCTGACCCGAGGTTTCCCTACGTCTCGCTAAACAGAGACAAAGGGGCACCCGCATGAGGCGCCGATGAGGAGGTCTTAAAGACGAGAGTTCCTATTTGGCCAACTACTATTCCGCGCCATAAACACCAGTTTTTAGTTGTGCATCCAAACTGGCGCACATCCCGATTGACCTTGGACTCGCCCCGTTTAACCTTTTCTCTCTCTTTTTTTCCTACTTTTTTTTTCTGTTTTTTTCCTACTGGCTTTACGAACCTTCTTGAAAGTCCAATCGGTTTTTTCTGGAGTGGTTTTTCCTTGGCTTTCCTCCTTCTTTTTTGTTTATTTTCCTTTTTTAGATTTATTTTCCACATTTCTTTCTTCTCCTTTTTATATTTTGTGAAGAATTTCGTGCTTTTTTCAAATTTTCAAACATTTTTTTTTCAAATTCATGAATTTTTTAGCCCCTGAACTATTTCCAAATTCATGAACTCTTTTCGAGTGAATGAACTTTTTGCTGTCAATTTTTTCAAATTCATGAACAAACTTTTTTACAAACTTCATGAAATACACACTGAACATTTTTCAAACTTTTCTAAAATTCTGTAAAGTTTTCTCAGACTTTTCTAAAATTCCGTGAGTTTTCTTTTCAAATTGGAGAACTATTTTTTAATCTCACTAACTTAGCCCTCATTTTGTTCAAACTTTGTGAACTTATTCCAAATTTCATGAAAAAAATTCTATGGTTTCAAACTTTTTCTCAATAGATTTCAATCTTTTAAAAAAATGGAATGTTTTGGAAAAGTCAATGGTCAATGCTCTTTGGTCAGGGAACAACCCATAAATAGGTCAGCAGTCAAAGGTCAGGTAAAGCCCGTGATTCGTTTTTGCTGAATTTATGACTTTTTATATGTTTTTTGTCTTACAAAACATGATCATGTTTTTTCTTTCAGCAAACAAAAATGGGCCACGGCCCTCAAGAATGCACGTGAGCGCCAGGTCGCGCAAGTAGCGCTTAAGGCACTGAAAATGACTTTCTTTGCGCTCTGGCACAATGACAGCATCGCGTGTGTGAAAGGCGCGGACTAGGAGGTCCGCAGTCGGCAAATAGTGGAGGAATGGGCTGGCCAACTAGCATCCTGTAGCAGTCGGTTAACTTTAGTGGAGTGTTTAAATGCTGCGAAAGGTTTTGTGTTTTTTCTTTAAAACAAATTCTTCCTGATTTTTTATTTTTTTTATATTTTTTATAGTTTTGCTACTCTAAATCTTTTTGTAATGTATAGTGAACATTTTTGAAAATACACACTGAACATTTTTAAATATCAAATTAATTTTTTAGTAATATACTTTGAAAATTGAAAATTATACATATAACTTTTTTAAAATATGCAAAACAACTTGTTAGTATGCGCTGAATTTTTTGGAAATATGCATTGATTGTTTTAAAAATACGCTGAAGAATTTCTTAATATATGATGACAACTTTTATAATGTACGGTGAACATTTTTGCAATACATGGTGATTTTTTTGTACAATACAAAAGATAAGTAAAACAGAAAACAGAGAAAACAAAAGAAAATAAAATTTGCAAAAATCAGTTAAATGAATAGTAAAACTAAAAGTAACGAAAAAAACAAAAGAAAAGGAAATAGAAAAAAAGGAACAGAAGAAATAGCCAACCTACTTGGGCGTCTGGAGGAAGGCCACCTCACCCAATTGGATCATCAGAATGAGCTCTATGCGCCCAATGGGCAAACTTGTTGAATCCCCGGTTCAACTTGTCAGCGACCTCATTGTACATGAAACGGACACTTGGAATAGTGCCTTGATTAAACAATTTTTTCTAGCTCCTCATGCGGATGCAATTCTCGCAAAGCCAAGACCGAAAACCTCCCATGATGATATGTGGGCTTGGGCGTGGGAGAGCAATGGTATATTTTCAGTCAGATCAGCAATAAGGGAGATAGTTTTAAGGAGACATGCTCAGGAGACGGGTGTAGGCATATCTGTGTGTATGAAACATATGTGGAAGGCATTATGGAAGCTAAATGTTCTGCCGAAAATACGTGTCTTCTGATGGCGAGTACTAAAGGGCATGCTGCCAAGCTACAACGAACTGAAGCAGCCACATATTAAGGTGATCTCGACGTGTCTCATGTGCGGACATGGAGATGAGACTCTGTATCGCTGTTCGAATACATGCGGGTGTTTTGGGAGGCGGCGGAAAGATTCTTCAAAGTTAAACTACCAAATCTCCACCGAGGCACTTGGTGAGCGAACATGATGGACGCAAGCATTGTCAGCAAGGACGTGGCTATAATTTTACTCACTGTAATGTGGGTAATTTGTCACACCAGAAATAAATATTCCCATAGGAAGGAAAAGTTCCAGCCTAAACAGTCAATGATCAACATTGTTGAGATTGCACGGGCGCTGGAGATACCTCAATCTTCAAGGCGAAAGAAGCAACATACACTTTGCCGATGGGCAGCAGTAGACATACTCTTCCCTCTCGTTGATAAATGCTTCCGTTAAACGGTCTACGAGGGTACGTAGACATACTCTCCCTTCTCATTGTTATGCATCTTCATGGGTAGATCTTGCTTGTGCGTAGAAATTTTTTATTTTCTATGCAACGTTCCCCAACAGGGATGTGAACAACCAACCGTTTCTGCTGCTTCTTTTTGCAAGAAGAGGATAATGGACTCATGGTTATTAAACTAAAGCAAAGAAAAAAATGAAAACATAAGTGATGATATGTGATGCGGCTTGAAGCTACGTCGGTATTTCCCCAAAGAGGAAGGGATGATGCAGCACATCGACGGTAGGTATTTCCCCAGTGATGAAACCAAGGTTATCGAACCAGTAGGCGAACCAAGCAACACTACGTAAACAACACCCGCACATAAATAACAAATACTCGCAACCCGACGTGTAAAGGGGGTTGTCAATCCCTTTCGGGTAGCGACGCCAGAAATTGGCAAACAGACTTCAGAGAGTAGTAAATATTGACAGATCGAACACCAAATAAAATAAATTGCAGCAAGGTATTTTTGTATTTTTGGTTTAATAGATATGAAAATAAAAGACAAATAAAATATATCGCAAAGGCAAATAATATGAGAAAGAGACCCGGGGGTCGTAGGTTTCACTAGTGGCTTCTCTCAAGAAAAATAGCAAGGTAAACAAATTACTGTTGGGCAATTGATAGAACTTCAAATAATCATGACGATATCCAGGCAATGATCATTACATAGGCATCACGTCCAAGATTTGTAGACCGACTCCTGCCTGCATCTATTACTATTACTCCACACATCGACCGCTATCCAGCATGCATCTAGTGTATTAATTTCATGGAGAAACGGAGTAATGAAATAAGAATGATGACATGATGTAGACAAGATCTATTTATGTAGAAATAGACCCCATCGTTTTATCCTTAGTAGCAACGATACATACGTGTCAGTTCCCCTTCTGTCACTGGAATCAAGCATCGTAAGATCGAACCCACTACAAAGCACCTCTTCCCATTGCAAGATAAATAGATGAAGTTGGCAAAACAAAACCCAAATATCGGAGAAGAAAATACGAGGCTATAAGAAAACATGCATATAAGAGATTAAAGAAACTCAAATAACTTTCATGGATAAAAAGATAGATCTGATCATAAATTCAAAGTTCATCCGATCCCAACAAATACACCGCAAAAAGAGTTACATCATATGGATCTCCAAGAGACCATTGTATTGAGAATCAAACGAGAGAGAGGAAGCCATCTAGCTACTAAATACAGACCCGTAGGTCTACAAAGAACTACTCACGCATCATCGGAAAGGCACCAATGGAAGTGGTGAACCCCTCCGTGATGGTGTCTAGATTGGATCTGGTGGTTCTGGATTCTGCGGCGGCTGGAATTGATTTTCATCGACTCCCCTAGGGTTTCTGGAATATTGGGGTATTTGTAGAGTAAAGAGGCGGTCCGGGGGGCACCCGAGGTGGGCACAACGCACCAGGGCGCGCCTGGGCCTCCAAGCGCACCTTGGTGGGTTGTGCTCCCCTCGGAGCAGCCCCCAGGTGCTTCTTCGGTCCATTGGATGTCTTCTGGTCCAAAAAAATCCACAAAAAGTTTCGCTGCGTTTGGACTCCCTTTGGTATTGATTTACTGCGATGTAAAAAACATGCAAAAAACAACAACTGTCACTTGGCACTATGTAAATAGGTTAGTACCAAAAAATGACATAAATGACTATAATTTTTTTATAAAACATCCAAGAATGATAATATAACAACATGAAACAATCAAAAATTATAGATACGTTGGAGACGTATCAGCATCCCCAAGCTTAATTCCTGCTCGTCCTCGAGTAGGTAAATGATAAAAACAGATTTTTTTGATGTGGAATGCTGCCTAACATGTCATCTCATATTCTTTTCTTTATAGCATGGAAATTTGGACTTTTATATTGTTCAAAACAATAGTCTAGTTTTGACATGATAACTTGAATACTCAAGCATACCAACAAGCAACCATGTCTTTCAAAATATCAACGCTAAAATAAGCTATCCCTAGTCCATCATGCTCAATCATTGATCCATTCATGAAACACACTCGCATATTAACTACACCCAATGCTCAAGTACAATCATAGTGCCCCCTAGTTGGTGCTTTATAAGAGAAGATGGAGACTCAAATTAAAATAAAAAATGCATAAAGTAAAAGAAAGGCCCTTCGCGGAGGAAACTAGGGATTTGTAGAGGTGCCAGAGCTCAAAGCGAAAATTGAGAGATAAAAATATTTTGAGAGGCATACTTTTCCCACCAACGAAAACGACATAGAGTTCCCAACACTTTCCATGCTAGATATATCATAGGCAGTTCCCAAACAGAAATTGAAGTTTATTCCTTTTCCCACCATACTTTCACTTTCCATGGCTAACCGTATCCATGGGTGCCTTCCATACCAACACTTTCCAAGAAATTTATTATTTGACAACATAAAGTAAATTCATTTTTCATTTCGGGATTGGGCATCCCTAATACCTTTGCCTTACTCTCGTGCAATGACAAGTGAATAAACACTCATCGTGAGAATAACACATCTAGCATGGAAAATATTAGCCACCCCTCACCGCCTCGCGAGTGGTACGAGCACACAAAAGAGAAATTTATTTTGAATATTAGAGATGGCACATACAAATTTGCTTAGCGCAGCAAAAGAATGCCGCATATAGGCAGATAAGTGGACTCATATGGGAAAACTGGTTTAAAGGATTTTGGAAGCACAAGTAGTGATCATACTTAGTGCAAAATGAAGGCTAGAAAAATGAAGGCTAGCAAAAGAATGCCGCATATTGACTTTTCTTGCTTGTATAGGGAATCACTAACCTTAACACCAATATTCTTACTAAAGCATAATTAGTCATCAACATGACTCACATATCACAACATCATATCTCAAAACTATTACTAAGAATCAAGTTTATTTTGTCCAATGATCTTCATGAAAAAGTTTTTATTATATCCTTCTTGGATATCTATCACTTTGGGACTAATTTTCATGTGTTGCTTTGATAAGCTCAAACAAATATAAGTGAAGATCATGAGCATAATATTTCTTTCTCTCAAATTAATTTAAGTGAAGCAAGAGAGAATTTATTGAAAATTTTACTAACTCTCAAATAAATCTAAGTGAAGCAAGAGAGCATTTCTTCAAAAATATTAAAGCACACCATGCTCAAAAAGATATAATTGAAGCACTAGAGCTAGTCCATAGCTCATAAAAATTGAAGTGAAGCATAGAGAGCAATTCTAACAAGTCATGGCATAATTTTGGCTCTCTCAAATAAGTGTGTCCAGCAAGGAATCAAGACTAAAAACACAAAGCAAAACAAGCAAAGACTCATATCATACAAGACGCTCCAAGCAAAACACATAGTATGTGACGAATAAAAATATAGCTTCGAGTAAAATACCGATGATCGTTGGAAGAAAGAGGGGATGCCACTCGGGGGCATCCCCAAGCTTAGTTGCTTGCTTCTCTTTGGATAATAGCGGTGGATGCCATGGGCATCCCCAAGCTTAGGATCTTCTTACTTCTTATTCCCTCATCCATCGTAAGATAACCCAAAACTTGAAAACTTCAATCACACAAAACTGAACAAAACCTTCGTGCGTTTCGTTAGTATAAGAAAACAAATCACTACTATAAGTAGTATATCAAACCAATTCACATTTTATTCTCGCATTGTATCTACTGTATTCCAACTTTTCTATGTCAAAAACTCATCAAAGAAAACCATAGAATCATCAAAACAAGCACACGACGCAAAGAAAACAAAATCTGTTAAAAACAGAATAGTCTATAGCAATCTGGATATTTCGAATAATTCTGTAACTCCAAAAATCTTGAGAAATTAGTAAAACCTGAGAAATTTGTATATTAATCTTCTGAAAAAAGAATTGGTATTTTGTCATGCTTTGGTTAGAAATGAGAATTGGTTTCGTGAGTGCAAAAGTTTCTGTTTTTCAGCAAGATCAAACAACTATCACCCAAGAAGATCCTAAAGGCTTTACTTGGCACAAACACTAATTAAAACACCAAAAACACAATCATAACAGTAGAATAATTGTGTTAACACTCAAGAACAGAAAGATAAAAGCAAAAACAAATTTTATTCATTGGGTTGCCTCCCAACAAGCGCTATTGTTTCACGCCCCTAACTAGGCATAAAGTAAGGATCTAAGTTTTGTCATCTTTGTTTCGAGATCCCTAAGATGCCCTCATGATTGATTCATATGGTGGCCTAATTCTTATTCTAGGAAATTGTTCCATACCCTTCCTTAGTGGAAATTGGAACTTAATATTGCCTTCTTTCATAACAATCACGACACTGATACTGCGTAAAAATGGTCTACCAAGAATAATCTGACAAGACGGATTGCAATCAATATCAAGAACAATAAAATCTATGGGCACATAATTCCTATTTGCAAGAATAAGAACATCATTAATTCTTCCCATAGGCTTTTTAATAGTAGAATCCGCCAAGTGCAAATTTAAAGAACATTCTTCAATATCGGTAAGACCAAGCACATCACATAAAGATTTCGGAATTGTAGAAACACTAGCACCCAAGTCACACAAAGCAAAACACTCATAATTTTTAGTCTTGACTTTGATAGTAGGTTCCCATTTATCATGCAATTTTCTAGGAACTAAACTTCTAATTCCAACTTTTCTTCTAAAGCTTTCATCATAGCATCAACAATATGTTTAGTAAAACCTTTATTTTGTTCATAAGCATGGGGTGAATTTATCATGGATCGCAACAAAGAAATAAAATCAATCAAAGAGCAACTATAATAATTAAAGTCTTTGTAATCCAAAAGAGTGGGCACATCACTAGTTAAAGTTTTGACCTCTTCAAACCCACTTTTATCAATTTTCTCAACAAGATTTTCACCCTCCGAATTATCGGGACGCCTTCTAGCTAAATTTGACTCTTATCCAGTCCCTTTTTCATCAATATTAACTTTACTAAAGAAGGAATCAATAGAAGAAACACCAATCATTTTAAGATCTTCATCACTTTTACGAAGTTAATAGCTAGAAAACGCTTTTTTCTAAAAATTCTATTTTAGCTCTAAGCATAGCGGTTCTTTTCTTACTTTCATCCATAGAAAAATAGAGAGCTTTAATTGATTCCTCAACCTGAGGCACAAAAAATTTCATCTTGAGATTTTCTACATCATGAGAAATTCTATCAACACTTCTAGACAAATCATCAATCTTATTCGACTTTTCTTCTATGGCAGTGTTGAAAACTTTTTACGTCTTGATAAATTCTTTAATATTATTCTCAAGATCAGGTGTGTTCTGATTATTATAAGAAGGATTTACATAGGAATTACCATAATTATTAGAGGAATTACTGGGAAAAGGCCTAGGATTAAAATTACCTCTATAAGCATTATTATTGAAATTGTTGAGCGAGATAAAATTCACATCTACGACATCACTATTTTGCTCAATCAAATTAGACAAAGGCATATCATTGAAATCAATAGGAGCACTTTTACTAGCAACCAATTTCATAAGAGAATCAACTTTTTCACTCAAATAAGAAATTTCTTCAACCGAATTAACTTTTTTACTAGTAGGGGCTCTTTCAGTATGCCATTGTGAATAATTTGCCATAATATTATCAAGCAATTTGGTGGCATCACCCAAAGTAATTTCTATAAAATTACCACCCGCGGCGGAATCTAAAAGATTACGAGAAACAAAATTCAACCTCGCATAAAAAAATTGTATGATCATCCAAAGATTTAACCGATGAGTTGAGCAATTTCTTAGCATCATTTTCATCCTTTCCCAGGATTGTGCAACATGCTTGTGTTGAAGTTGCTTGAAATTCATGATCTGGGTTCTAAGGGAAATAATTTTTGCGGGCGGAAAATACTTAGTGATAAGATCATCTTTGCACTTATTCCAAGAATCGATACTATTGCGAGGCAAAGAAGAAAACCAAATTTTTGCAGAATCACGCAAAGAAAATTGAAATAATTTCATCTTCACAATATCATTGTCCACATATTTTTTTCTTTTGCATATCACATAATTCCATGAAGGTATTTAGATGGGACGCGACATCCTCATTAGGAGTATCGAAAAATTGATCTTTCATGACAAGATTCAGCAAAGCAGTATTAATATCACAAGATTCCGTACTAGTGGCGGGAGCAATCGGAGTGCCAATAAAATCATTGTTGTTGGTATTTGATAAATCACACAACTTGGTGTTCTCTTGAGCCATGGTGACTACGCAACAAGATTGCACTCAAAAACAGTTCCGGCAAGAAAATGGCGAACGAAAAAGAGGGCGAATAAAATGGCAAATTTTTGTGAAGTGGGGGAGAGGAAAACGAGAGGCAAAAGGTAAATAATGTAAATTGTGAGGAGATGAGATTTGTGATTAGGAACCTAGTATATGTTGAAGATCCTCCCCGACAACGGCGCCAGAAATTCCTTTTGATGCGTCTTGAAGCTACGTCGGTATTTCCCCAAGGAGGAAGGGATGATGCAGCACACCGACGGTAGGTATTTCCCACAATGATGAAACCAAGGTTATCGAACCAGTAGGAGAACCAAGCAACACCACGTAAACAACACATGCACAAATATCAAATACTCACAAACCGACGTGTAAAAGAGGTTGTCAATCCCTTTTGGGTAGCGGCGTCAGAAATTGGCAAACAGACGTGAGAGAGTAGTAAATGTTGATAGATCAAACGCCAAATAAAATAAATTGTAGCAAGGTAATTTTGTATTTTTGGTTTAATAGATCTGAAAATAAAAGGCAAATAAAATAGATCGCAAAGGCAAATAATATGAGAAAGAGACCAGGGGGCGTAGGTTTCACTAGTGGCTTATCTCGAGAAAAATAGCAAACGGTGGGTAAACAAATTACTGTTGGGAAATTGATAGAACTTCAAATAATCACGACGATATCCAGGCAATGATCATTACATAGGCATCACGTCCTAGATTAGTAGACCGACTCCTGCCTGCATCTACTACTATTACTCGACACATCGACCGCTATCCAGCATGCATCTAGTGTATTAAGTTCATGGAAACGGAGTAATGCAATAAGAATGATGACATGATGTAGACAAGATCTATTTATGTAGAAATAGACCCCATCGTTTTATCCATAGTAGCAACGTTACATATGTGTCGGTTCCCCTTCTGTCACCGGGATCAAGCACCCTAAGATCGAACCCACTACAAAGCACCTCTTCCCATTGCAAGATAAATAAATCAAGTTGGCCAAACAAAACCCAAATATCAGAGAAGAAATACGAGGCTATAAGCAATCATGAATATAAGAGATCAAAGAAACTCAAATAACATTTATGGATAAAAAGATAGATCTGATCATAAACTCAAAGTTCATCCGATCCCAACAAACACACCGCAAAAAAGAGTTACATCACATGGATCTCCGAGAGACCATTGTATTGAGAATCAAACGAGAGAGAGGAACCATCTAGCTACTAACTACGGACCCATATGTTTACAAAGTGAAGGAAATATGCCCTAGAGGCAATATAAAGTTGTTATCTATATTTACTTATATCATGA
Source organism: Triticum aestivum (assembly GCF_018294505.1). Lineage (NCBI taxonomy): Eukaryota > Viridiplantae > Streptophyta > Magnoliopsida > Poales > Poaceae > Triticum > Triticum aestivum. Next base: position 664,654,995 of record NC_057812.1, read on the forward strand.
TAAATGTTTATTATTCATGCTAGAATTGTATTGACCAGAAACTTAGTACATGTGTGAATACATAGACAAACAGAGTGTCCCTAGTATGCCTCTACTTGACAAGCTCGTTAATCAAAGATGGTTAAGTTTCCTGACCATAGACATGTGTTGTCATTTAATGAACGGGATCACATCATTGGAGAATGATGTGACGGACAAGACCCATCCGTTAGCTTAGCATAATGATCGTTTAGTTTTATTGCTATTGCTTTCTTCATGACTTATATATATATTCCTCTGACTGTGAGATTATGCAAGTCCCGAATACCGGAGGAACACCTTGTGTGCTATCAAACGTCACAACGTAAGTGGGTGATTATAAAGTTGCTCTACAGGTGTCTCCGAAGGTATTTGTTGAGTTGGCATATATCAAGATTAGGATTTGTCACTTCGTGTATCGGAGAGGTATCTCTGGGCCCTCTCGGTAGTGCACATCACTATAAGCCTTGCAAGCAATGTAACTAATGAGTTAGTTGCGGGATGATGCATTACAGAATGAGTAAAGAGACTTGTCAGTAACGAGATCGAACTAGGTATGATGATACCGACAATTGGATCTCGGGCAAGTAACATACCGATGACAAAGGGAATGACGTATGTTGTTATGTGGTTTAACTGATAAAGATCTTCGTAGAATATGTAGGATCCAATATGAGCATCCAAGTTCCGCTATTGGTTATTGATCGGAGATGTGTCTCGGTCATGTATACATAGTTCTCGAACCCGTAGGGTCCGCACGCTTAACATTCAAGAGAGAATTCCTTATTTGGCCCTTTCTTAAATTTTGGTTCCCTTTTTGGCCCTAAAAAACTATTTTTTCCTTCTTTGACACCATAACTTTATTTTCTTCCTTCTATGACACTTCCGTCATTCGTTGCTGTTAACATCGTCAACTTTGACAGGAAAAGTCGTATTTACCCCTGCTTTATATCACGCTAAAAAAAGAAAAAGGAAAAATCGAACCGTCCCGATCTCTCCCCTTCTGCCCCCGATCCGCTCTTCTCCCCCCCGATTCCCCCTTCTCCTCCCGAGACCTAAACCTAGCGGCGCGACACACCCAGCGGCGGCACGAGGCTGGGAGAGCGGCATGGAGGAGGGCGAGGCCGACTATGGCAGGGTCGGTGCGGTGGAGGAGGGCAATGGGCGAGGCGGCCATGGTGGGGAGGCGGGGGGCGGCCAACCCGTGGAGGACGGGCGAGGCGGCCATGGTGGAGAGGCGGGGGTGGCCAACCTGCGGATGACGGGCAAGGCGGCCATGGTGGGGAGGCCAGCCGTGCGGTGGTCTCAGCCTTGCGCGGTCAAGGGGCAGCACCCGAGCGAGGCCAAGTACCACCGAAGGATGCAGCTACATCTGCTTGTCTAGATGGGTGAGTCATCTCTTCTTTAAATTTGACAGATTACTTAGAGATGGCCTTGAAGATTACTTATAGATGGATCCCAAATGCAACATATTTGCTGCACCTCTCTTCTAGATTTGTCAAGATGCAACAGATTACTTAGGAGTTTCATTTAGAGATGGATACTTGCTGTTAAATCTGCAACAGATTAGTTATAATGTGTTAAAGTATAAAGCAAATATGTTCATACACAATTGGTCTTTTGCAAATGGGTTGTTTACACATGCTACTGTATAAGGAGGACCTAGGATCCCCAAGGAGTAGAAAGTACTCATGATTAAGTTTATTTGGTTTTTACAGGATTGATAGAAATTCAACTTATGTGCTGAAAATCAATTTGCTTGGCAACCCAAAAAAGGCTAGAAAGGATATCAAATGCTTCTGTTTTGATAAGGTTATTGATTCCGACTTAACAAATTATAAGGACTTGGTTGAATCAATCATAGAGCAGTACTCGCCTCGTTATTTGGAAGTTGCACATGTTCAGTACTATGATGATTTTCTTAAAATCTACCCTGAAGTAACATCTGACCAAGAATTAGTGTTGATGTTTGAGAAACACTCTAAGACAAAGGTTGTGCACATGTTTGTTGCATATTGTGATCCATCGGAACCATATGAGCCTATCACAGAGTGGCATAGTGATGTGCATAGCCAACCTAACAACATAGAACAAGATGATGATGATGATGATTATCTTCGCAACCCAGTACCTGAGAATGAGCATGTTGGTGTTGATGTGGAAAATATTCATTTAGAGGATGAACCTATACCTCTTATCATGGTTCCTTGTTCCAATAAAGAAAAGGACAAAGACTATGTTCCTGATCATGAGAGCGAGGCTGAGAGCGAGGATGAGAGCATTTCAGAGGTTGAAGTAGAGGAAGATGAGGAATATCACGAGGCAGATCATGCACCACACTTTGAATATAATAAATTAGATCCTCCAATGAACGAAGGAAGAAAATATCCCAATATGGCAGAGTTTAAATTGGCGCTTTCTCAGCATGCAATCAAACATGAATTTGAGTTTGACACCGAAAAGAGTGCACCACATAGGTTCAGAGCTTATTGTTCAAGAAGGGATGAAGATAAGTGTCCATGGAGGATATATGCTTCTACAATGGAAGATGAGTGCACAGTAATGGTAATTTTCTAGTACTAATTTGTGGTCATGATCTTTACTCATGTGTGCTTAATTTGTGGTCATGATCTTTACTCTAGTACTAATTTTCTATGTTCATATTTTGTAGGTGAGAAAGAACCCTTCTGGTCATGATTGCTCTAGTACAAAAAGAAAAAAGAAGTTGAAGAATGCAAACAAGCGGTGGATATGTGAGCACGTGAAGGACTGGCTAATTGAGGATGCAACTCTAGGACCAAAGGCATCGCGAAAGAAGCTTAAAGAGCATCATGGAATCGACATCAAATCTAAGAGAGTCTATATGGGTAAGCTGCTAGCCTTGAAGGAACTATATGGTGATTGGGATACAAGCTTTGATAATCTGTATAGTTTCAAGGCACAAATTGAAAGTTGTTGCCTTGGTAGCATAGTGATCATTGATCATTACACAATAAAACATAAAATCAGATTTAAAAGAATTTTTGTCGCTTTCAAGCCTTGCATCAACGGGTTCCTTAATGGCTGTAGGCCATACTTGGCAGTAGATAGCACCTTCTTGACAGGCAGGTTCAAGGCGCAGCTAGCTAGTGCTACCGCCGTTGATGGCCATAGTTGGATGTATCCAGTTTGTATGGGTGTTTTTGATTCTGAAACTAATGAGAATTGGACCTGGTTCATGCAAATAGTTAGACAAGCCGTAGGATCCCCAAGGGGTTTAACCATATGCACCGATGCTGGGCAACCAGTGATGACAGGTGTAAAAGAAGTGTTTCCAGAGGCTGAACATAGGGAATGTATGTTTCACTTGGTGTCCAACTTCAAGAAGAAGTTTCATGGAAAGGTGTTTGATGACCACCTTTGGGCTGCTGCTTACTCATGGAACCCATATATATTTGAAAAAAATTGGGTTGCAATGGACATAGCAAAGCCAGCGGCAACTGCATATCTTAGGAGGTGGCACACTAGGTTGTGGTCTAGGAGTCAGTTCTCAACAATTTCCAAGGTGGATTATGTTACAAACAACTCGGCTGAGTGCTTCAATAATTGGATTAAGCACCACAAGTCCTTGAACTTGGATGACTTCTTTGATAAGGTTAGGCAGATGATTATGATCATGTGGAACAGAAGGAGGAAAGTAGCAAGGAAGTTGGTTGGGTTGATTCTTCCCCACATAATTAAGAAGTTGAACGCAAATACTAGAGAATTAAACTTGGAGGTGGTAGAAAGCTCAGAAGAAGTTGCTGAAGTGACAACATTGGGAGGCAGCGGCTTTAGGTTTGTGGTCAACTTGCTTGATAGGACATGTTCTTGTAGACAATGGCAAGTTTCTGGCCTTCCTTGCAAACATGGTCTAGCATTTATCACATCTCTTATCAATGCACACATACAGAATTATGTGGACTTGTATTACTCCATTAACAAATTTAGAGCAGCCTATGACCAACTAATTCCTGCCATGGTTGACAAGAACCAATGGCCTAAATCTGACCATGGATTCTTCATGTATCCACCACTACTTAAATCCACGGCGGGTAGGCATAAAACTGAGAGGTATAAAGGCTGTGGTGAGAAGAAAAGAAAAAGCGGCCAACACTTATGCCCTATTTGTAAGGACTATGGGCATCATTGGCATAAATGCAAGAAGGGTAACCCAGATGACATTGCTGCTATTTTAGCCGTGAGGTAATCAATTTAATTGTGTAGCTTGCTTCACTTGCATTTATTTTGTAAGCAGCCATACATGTTAACGACTTTGTTGTTGCTCATGTAGAGGACCACCAAAGAAGAGGGCAAAGACCACCAAAGCATCAATTGTGCCTTGTGAGGATGATGCTCCAGCAGCCTCTATGTGCTTTCTGCCAAAGTTAGCCACTTTACACTCATGCTCATAATTAAATGAAATATGTGTTTGAATTCTAAGTAACTTCTCACCATAGCCAAAGCTTGGAACCTACAACTATGAAAAAGAGAAAACATGATAACTCAATTACTGGAGCATCAAAAAGGTAAGAACTAGTTCTGAATTTTGTAGTAGAATAGATGAAAGCTTGGTTTTGTATTCTAATTGCATTCTTCTCACTATAGCCAAATGTTGGTGAAAACAACTAAGGAAAAAGGGAAATGGAGTAAATTTGGATCCGGTGTAGCAAAAAGGTAATCTATGGTTGTTTCTCACTATGCATTGTTCTGTTGTTAATTTGGGCTACTATATGTGATGTATGATGTGCTGCCATGAATGTGTATGTGTAGATCAAGAACATCTGTTGCTGTGAAGGTACATGTCAAAAGAACAAGAAAAGAGGTTGCTGATAAGTTGCCACACATTCCTATGGTGCCACATGACAGCCCTGCAATGGGCACACGAAGCAAAAAAAATGAATCCTGCCAGCCCTGCAATGAGCACACAAAGCAAAAGGAGACTTAGCTTGTGATTCTCATTGGATCCCTTTCCATATCATGGTTCATTTTGGAAACTTTTGAGGTGTTTATGTGATATATATGTGAACCTGGGCTTTTGTACATGCTATGTGAACCTGAATGTGTGTAGAGGACCTGGACCTGGACTATTGGAAACTTTATGTGAACCTGGACTTTTGGGAACTTTATGTGTTGTATTTGACATGTGTGAACCTGGACCAAGTTTTTATGAAATTTTAGTTTGCATACATGTGAATCTGCTCCAAGTATATTATAATTTGTGCATATATGAACTGTACAGGGGATATATCATCAAAATACAAGGGAAGTTCTGTCCAATTATCCAATTAAAATTAAATATGTGCTAAATAGAATATTTGGTTTCATTTGGTAGTGTATTCAAGACAAAACAGATCACATCACCATTGCTTTTGACTTCCAGTTCACAATTTTGGTCACAAACTACACCAAGGGTAAAATGGACTTTTCATGTCGGATTTAACGGTGTTAGTGGCCAAAACTGACGGAAATGTCATATAGGGAACAAACTGAAGTTTGAGTGTTAGAATAGGAAGATTTTTTTAGTAGGGTCAGAAAGGGAACCAAATTTTAAGGAAGGGCCAAATAAGGAATTCTCTCAACATTCAATGACGATTTATATTATGAGTTATGTGTTTTGGTTACCGAAGTTTGTTTGGAGTCCTAGATGAGATCACATACATGACGAGGAGTCTCGAAATGGTCGAGAGGTAAAGATTCATATATTGGAAGGATATATTCGGACATTGGAATGGTTCCGAGTGATTTGGGTATTTTTCCGGAGTACCGAGGGGTTACCGGAACCCCCCGGGGAAGTGTTGGGCCAACATGGGCCTAAAGAGAGTGAGGAAAGCCCGCGGGGGGTGGCCGCGCGCCCCCTCCTAGGGAGTTCGAATAGGACATGGAGGAGGGGGCGACGCCCCCCTTCCCTTTCCCTCTCCCTCTCCTTCCTATTCCCTCCAGTGGAGAAAGGAAAGGGGGGAATCCTACTTGGACTAGGAGTCCAAGTAGGAATCCCCCATGGTGCGCCCCTCCTGGCCGCCGGCCTCCTCCTCCCCCCTTTATATACGGGTGCGGGGGGAGGGGGACCCCAAAGGCACACCAAGAAATCTCTTAGCCGTATGTGGTGCCCCCCTCCACAGTTTACTCCTCCAGTCATATTGTCGTAGTGCTTAGGTGAAGCCTTGCGCGGATCACATCACGATCATCGTCACCACATCGTCGTGCTATCGGAACTCTCCCTCGACCCTCTACTGGATCAGGAGCACGAGGGACGTCATCGAGCTGATCGTGTGCTGAACTCGGAGATGCCGTACATTCGGTACTAGATCGGTTGGATCGTGAAGACGTTCGACTACATCAACCACATTGACCTAACGCTTCCGGTTTCGGTCTACTACGGTATGTGGACACACTCTCCCCATCTTGTTGCTATGCATCTCCTAGATAGATCTTGCGTGATCGTAGGGATTTTTTTGAAATTGCATGCTACGTTCCCCAACACAAAGAACTACTCGCGCATCATCGGAGAGGCACCAATGGAAGTGGTGAACCCCTCCGCGATGGTGTCTAGATTGGATCTGGTGGTTCTGGACTCTGCAATGGCTGGAATTGATTTTCATCGACTCCCCTAGGGTTTCTGGAATATTGGGGTATTTATAGAGTAAATAGGCGGTCCGGGGGCACCCGAGGTGGGCACAACCCACCAGGGCGCGCTTGCTGGTGGGTTGTGCTCCCCTCAGAGCAGCCCCCCAGGTGCTTCTTCGACCCATTGGATGTCTTCTGGTCCAAAAAAATCCACAAAAAGTTTCGCTGCTTTTGGACTCCGTTTGGTATTGATTTCCTATGATGTAAAAAACATGCAAAAAACAGCAACTAGCACTTGACACTATGTAAATAGGTTAATACCAAAAAATGATATAAAAGAACTACAAAATGATTATAAAACATCCAAGAATGATAATATAACAGCATGGAACAATAAAAAATTATAGATACGTTGGAGACGTATCAACATGGCATCATTATAGAGCAAGGAATTTCGATAGTTTAATTGCATGCCTGGTGATATGGTATGATAGCTGAGTTGGCATGTGTGCATGTCAAGATAAATAGAGTAGTGGGGATGACTCTCTGCCCGCGCGTTGACGTCCATTTTGCATCATGCTTTTATATTGATATTTATTGCATTATGGGTTGTTATTACACATTATGTCACAATACTTATGCCTTTTCTCTCTTATTTTACAAGGTTTACATGAAGAGGGAGAATGCTGGCAGCTGGAATTCTGGGCTGGAAAAGGAGCAAATATTAAAGACCTATTCTCCACAACTCCAAAAGTCCTGAAACTCCACGAAAGTCAATTGTGAAATATATTAAAAATATTGGGCAAAGAATGCACCAGAGGGGGCCACCCACCGTCCACGAGGGTGGAGGGCGCGCCCTAACCCCTGGGCGCGCCCCCTGCCTCGTGGGCCACCTGGAAGCCCTCCGATGCCCATCTTCGGTTATAAGGTGTCTTTCACCCTGGAAAAAATCATAAGGAAGCTTTCGGGATGAAGTGCCGCCATCTCGAGGCGGAACCGTGGCAAAACCAATCTAGGGCTCCGGCAAAGCTATTCTACCGGGGAAACATCCCTCCAGGAGGGGGAAATCATCACCATCGATTCTCTCATCAGGAGGGGTCAATCTCCATCAACATATTCACCAACACCATCTCCTCTCAAACCCTAGTTCATCTCTTGTATCCGATCTTTGTCTCAAAACCTCAGATTGGTGCCTGTGGGTTGCTAGTAGTGTCGATTACTCCTTGTAGTTGATGCTAGTTGGTTTACTCGGTGGAAGATTATATGTTCAGATCCTTTATGCATATTAATACCCCTCTGATTATGAACATGAATATGATTTGTGAGTAGTTACATTTGTTCCTGAGGACATGGGAGAAGTCTTCCAATAAGTAGTCATGTGAATTTGGTATTCGTTCGATATTTTGATGAGATGTATGTTGTCTTTCCTCTAGTGGTGTTATGTGAACGTCGACTACATGACACTTCACCATTGTTTGGGCGTAGGGGAAGGCATTGTGAAGTAATAAGTAGATGATGAGTTGCTAGAGTGACAGAAGCTTAAACCCTAGTTTATGCGTTGCTTCATAAGGGGCAGATTTGGATCCATATGTTTCATGCTGTGGTTAGGTTTACCTTAGATCTTCTTTCATAGTTGCGGATGCTTGCGAGAGGGGTTAATCATAAGTGGGATGCTTGTCAAAGGAAAGGCAGTACCCAAGCACCGGTCCAACCACATATCAAATTATCAAAGTAACGAACGCGAATCATATGAGCATGATGAAAACTAGCTTGACGATAATTCACATGTGTCCTTGGGAGCGCTTTCCTTTATATAAGAGTTTGTCTAGGCTTGTCCTTTTCTACAAAAAGGATTGGCCCACCTTGCTGCACCTTGTTTACTTTTGTTACTTGTTACCCGTTACGAATTACCTTATCACAAAACTATCTGTTACCGATAATTTCAGTGCTTGCAGAGAATACCTTACTGAAAACCGCTTATCATTTCCTTCTGCTCCTCGTTGGGTTCGGCACTCTTACTTATCAAAAGAACTACGATAGATCCCCTATACTTGTGGGTCATCAAGACTCTTTTCTGGCGCCATTGCCGGGGAGTGAAGCACCTTTGGTAGGTGGAATTTGGTAAGGAAAAATTTATATAGTGTGCTGAAATTTACTATTACTTGTTACTATGGAAAATAATCCTTCGAGGGGCTTGTTCGGGGTATATTCACCCCGACAAGTAGAGCAAAGAGTTTCTCCTCAACCTACTGAACCTACTGAAAATGTTTACTTTGAAATTCCTTCAGGTATGATAGAGAAACTGCTAGCTAATCTTTTTACAGGAGATGGAACATTACATCCCGATATGCACCTAATCTATGCGGATGAAGTTTGTGGATTATTTAAGCTTGCAGGTATGCCCGAGGATGTTATCAAGAAGAAGGTCTTCTCTTTATCTTTGAAGGGAAAGGCATTGACATGGTTTAGGCTATGTGATGATATTGGATCATGGAACTACAACCGATTGAAATTGGAATTTCATCAGAAGTTTTATCCTATGCATTTGGTTCATCGTGATCGTAATTATATATATATATAGAGTAGCATTATTTTGATCCTGGGATCATAATAGTTATTTGGATCACGGTGCTCTATATAGAGCCCGGTGGATATGTTCCCGAACTGCGGAACACGCGGACAATAAAAAAGAAACCCTCACCCCCACGACCCGAACAGATCGACCCACCACTTACCAATCCCGATCCCTGCCTTCCCCCGATCCCATCGCCGCTGGCCCTCCGCCTGAATCGGACGCCACCACTGCACAACCCGCCAGTCCCGATGACCTCCGCCGCCGCCTACGACCACCGCAGGCACCGCCCCGACCACCTCCTGCACCGCCCTACACCCCGACCACCTCCTGCGCCGCCCTCCACCCCGACCACCTTCGCCACCGTCCTCCACCCCGACCACCTCTGCCACTCCGACGCGACCTCCCCTCCCCCTCCGGCTCGACCTTCCCTCCCTTCCTACGCGACCTGCGCCGCGCCGCTGCCTGCATGTCGTATTTGTTACGTGCCGCAGAGATCCCACCTGCGATCTGCACCCTCCGCCTCCCCGAGGATGCCACCGGCAGAGCTCAGGCACCACTCCCCCCGTCGCGTGCAGGTAGACGCGGACCACCTCGCGTGCCATGCTGGCCACATCGCAACAACGAGGCAATTTTTGGTTCCTCATCAAGTAGCAGCCGTCGCCCCCCTAGAAGTTCAATTCTGATGGCGACGTCCAACTCCGGCGAGTAGCACAGCACGACCACGGCTCCCCGGTATCCTCTATGTGAACCTGTTTTTACCTGTATAATCGCCACTATGATGTGCTGAACTTGTTACAATTTTGAGGAGCTTGTGACTGAATCGCCTGGATATTTTTTGTTCTACAACAGTTTAGAAGTCCACACCAACAACACCGAAGCAGAGTTCTCATCCCGTCCATAAAACGGCCAGCACTGTGGCGTGATGATATGCATCCGCTGCAAAGTGCAAAGCCACCGGAGGAGAAAGCTTGGTGCAGCTTTGCACTTGTGACTTGTTGAGCCATGGAGTTCAAGCACCTGTGCCTGGTAAGGTTCAAGGAGGGCGTGGTGGTGGATGACATCATTGAGGAGCTCACCAAGCTTGCCGGGGAGCTCGACACCGTCAAATTCTTCGGGTGGTATGCATTTGCATTTCATTTGTTTTGTTCCAAAAAGGGATTCCATCTTTACTGCATGGTACACTTCAAAATGTCTACTACATCTTTACTACACCAGTGAACAAAAACTATGTCAGATTTTAATTGAGCAACAACAGATCAGGATTAGGCATCGCCATTCAGAAGTGTTTCTATCTAGAGTTAGGTTGATTGCTCCTTGTGTTGGGTTGTAGGGGAAAAGACGTGTTGAACCAGGAGGCGCTCACGCATGTCTTCAACGACGTATTCTCCATGAGCTTCGCCAGCGTCAAGGACCTGGTGGCGTGCATGGGCCACGAGAAGCACTCTACTTTCGCCTGCCATGCTGGCCACACCGACAACAGCGAGGCCGTTTTTGGTTCCTCATCAAGCAGCAGCCGCCGCCCCCTAGAAGTTCAGAATTCTAATGGCGACGTCCAACTTCGGAGAGTAGCACAGCACGACCATGGCTCCCAGTATCCTCTCTGTGAACTTGTTTTTACCTGTATAATCGCCACTGTGATGTGCTGGACTTGTTACAATTTTGAGGAGCTTGCGGCTGAATCTCCTGTATATTTTTTGTTCTACAACAGTTCAGAACTCCATGTTTCCCCCGAGCAAACGTGCACCCTCAAGGCCTCAACTCTGTAGTGCCTGAGAAGCCACATGGGTAAACGGCCTAGGCAGAGATGGAGAAGGGGCGCAAGAAGCTGCACGCCAGGGATGGACCTAACTTCTTTCAGCAGGTCATGTTGGAGCAGCTCCTACTCACGTTCCCTCATTCCGCTCGGCCTGTTCCACACATGGATTGTTCTTGGTGGAATTGGTTAACACGAAGGAGCTAATACTACACGCGTTAGAACTAGTCCCTTCAACTTGTAGTCGCTTGCTTTTGCAAAAAGTATTCATCTTTATTCTATTTACATGAGTAGCTTTCAGTGGTGGTGGCTCTGATTTTCTTTGGGAGGTGGATGAGAACAAAGGTGTGTGCGTAGTAGAAAAATGATACCCGAACATTGCATTTCTCTTTGTATATAATGTGGTCATTTTGTTACTATTTGGAATATCATTGGATTGCTCTGATTCTAAACATGCGGTGTAATATCTTTGGACTGCTCTTATTTTAAAAATAGTTTATAAAAAATGCAATTGCCCATTTTTAAAGAAAAACTAGTAGTTCGAGTATAAATCACGGAAAGGTCTCTATGTTTACCAGAAAATTATGATTTTCCCACTACAAAAAAAACTGAGAAGCTCAAATTAAAAATATAGAGCAGTACAAAAATAACAGAGCACTTTGAAGCGGATATTTCACCATTTCTAAATTAGAAAAAGTACGACTGAAGCGACAATTGAATCCAACCTTCCCAGGCATCACCATTCTTCCTTCTCGCCTATCCAACAACGTGCGCCGCCGTCCACTTGTGAGGCTCCACCCACCAGTATAAGAGACAAGACAATTTTGTACATGAGAACTTCATCTATTACTGCTCAAAATTAAGGGGAGTTCGATTGTTTATGCCTGTGGGGCTGTAACCTTTTTCATTTGACTACCAAAAAATGTGTGGATGTGATGTGTGTGTGTGCTTAGTACACAAAATGAGAAAAACTATATTTTCTCATGTAGAACGAAGAAAACAACTGAGAAAGAGAAGGAAGTTCGATGTTTACTACAAATTATTGAGATTTTTTTGTTACTAAAAGGAAAATAAAACTTAAAAAGGTGATTGTCTCGTTAAAAAAACTAGAAGTCCAAATACATATAATAGAGTGATTCAATGCTTATTACTACATTAGGATTTTTTCCGTTACTAAAGAATAACCCAAGAAGGCCAAATTAAAAAAATAGAGCAACTCAAAATTTATAGAGAAAATGGAATTTCCCCGTTCTAAAAAAACCTAGAGGTTCAAATTTAAATAATGGGGAAGTTCAATGTTTACTACAATATCAAGAAAGTCAAATTAAAAAAAACCCGAGCAATTCAAAAAGTTTAGAAAAACTGATTTTTCCTTCTTTTAGAAATAAGACATAGAAGTTCAACTTTAAGTAATTGAGCGGTTCGATATTTATTACATAACCAGGACTTTTCCCCTTACTAATGAATAACACCAAGATGTCCAAAATTAAAAAAATATGAAGTTGTTTGACGTTTATAAAAACTTAGATTTTCCCCAATGCTAAAGATTAAAACCAAGAAGTTCAATTTCAAAAAATGGAGTAGTTTAATGTATTTAAAAAACTCATTTTTTCATGTTACTAGAGAATAAAAGTAAGAAATTCAATTGGAAAAAGCGGAGCATTTTGATATTTATTTGAAAAACTAGATTTTTCTAGTTACTAAAGAATAAAACCAATAATTTTAATTTCAAAACAACGAAGAAGTTTGATGTTTAAAAAAAACCCTATAATTTCCACATTTCTAAAAATACAAAAATAAAGTTCAAATAAAAAAAGGTAGAGTGGTTCAATGTCTATACAAAACTCAGATATTTTCACGTAACCGAGAGAAGTTCAGTTTGATAACTGCCAGAAGTTCACGTACTACGCGGTGTGCATGAAATTTTTGTATGAAAGAATTTTCAATGTATGAAAAAAACGAATGAAAAAGCAAAGGCCGAAAGTTTTGTTGCTAGAAGTTCAACTACTCGGCGTGAGATAGTTCAAAAATTCTCGTGAGAGAAGTTGAACAAAAATACGTGACAGAAGTTAAAGGTGAAAACAACAGTAAGTTCAACTACTACACGGAATGCGTTTCAGACAAGAATATAAGAATAGAAAACAAAAAGCTTAAAAGGTTTGTTGAAAGAAGTTCAAGGGCTCTGTCCAGGGAAGTTCAAAAATTCTTGCGAGAGAGGTTCACCTTGTATTTCGATGTTCGATTTATTTGTATAAAAATCAAATATAATTCTTTACTCAAAATATAAAAAGGTGAAGTTCAAATTGAAATAACAGAGAAGTTCGGAGTTTATTAAAACCTAGGATTTACCTGTTCAAAAAATAAAAAACACAACACCATTTTTGCACTTTTAAAAACAACTCATAAACGAAAAAATGGTTGAGAAGTTCAAGTGCTCAGCGAGGAAAAGTTCAAAAAATTCTTGTGAGAGAGGTTCACCGTGTATTTATATGTCCAAAATACATAGAAAAATATGTTGTTTTTTGTGTTTTAAAATAATTCTCTCAAACTAGAGAGAAGTTCAAAGTGATAAACAACAGGAAGTTCATGTACTACATGGTGTGTATTTCATATAAAGAAAAATACAAATAAAGTTAAACAGGGTGAAGTTCAACTACTTCACTAAGCGAAAAAAAACAGCAAAACAGAGTGAGGTTCAAAAAGACATGCCCGCGAAGTTCAACTACTTCACGCAGTGCATTTCCATTCGCGATGAAGGCAGAAATCATGATCTTGTCATTTTCTAATTTACTTCAAAACGACAGGAATATCATTTGTGTAAGTTCAAGTCACCGGTCGGAGGAAGTTAAAAAAATTATTGTGAGAAGGGTTTGTACAAAAGGAAAATCATTTATGTAACACTAACGAATGGATGAGGTAAATTACAAACGAAAATACGTCACAGAAGTTCAACGTGAAAACAGCAGGAAGTTCAACTACTACACTGAATGAATTTCACATGAAAATCTTTTAAAACCGTCGCGAGTATGAAAAAAATGATCAACACGAGAAACTTGCGTGTTTACAGCAGCTTTCCATCGGTATATCACCTGCTCAATTCCGGTGAATGGATGGAGAGCTACTTGCAGTGGATGGAGATCTACGAGCAAGAAAAGAACGTGAAAAAACAGAGTGAAGTTCAGGTACACGCGCCGAGAAGTTCAGGTTCTTCATGCAGTGCATTTTCGAAGAATCTGTTTCGCGATAAAGGTAGAACACATGATCCCGCCATTTTCAAAATTACTTGAAAACATCTAGGAATCAGATAAAACCATCAAAATGAAAAAGTTTAGCATTTTCCGTAGCTTTTCAGCAGTATATTATTTGCCCGATTCCGATAAAGTTTGTAGAAATTACGGCGAAAATACGTTTTTCGCCATTTTTGAAACTGACTTAAAACCGTAAAGGATTGGGAGAAACAATACATACCAAAAAGTTTCGCATTTGTTCAAGCTTTCCAACGCCATATCATTTGCTGCATTCGGACGTACGGTTAAAAAATTAGCTTGAAAATATGAACTCGGTAGGACTTGGACCATTTTCTAAATTACTCTTAAACCATTCAAAATTAGAAAAAAACTTTCAAGATGAAAAAGTAGTGCATTTTCATAAGCTTTCCAACGCCGTATCATATGCCTCCATTGGATTAGCAGTTTAGAAATGACATCGAAAAAACGAACTCAGCTATTCGGTTTACGAAATTTTATGTTTTTTCAAATTACTCTTTAACCATAGGGAATTAGAGAAAACTTTGAACATGTGGAAGGAGCAGTTTTGCATCAGCTTTCCAACGCCATATTATATGCCTCATTCTGATAAACGGTTTAGAAATGCGATCGAAAATACGATTCACATTTTTTGTGCGAAGAAAAAACGGTTTTCAAAACTGCTCTTAAATTGCTTATATTTTGCCAAAAATTTAAGTTGGGTCATGATATTGGTGTCCATAGCTTTTCAACGGTATATCGCAAGCCCCATTTGGGCAATGTTGGCGGAAGTTCAACCTAGTTCACAGGGAAGTTCAACGTACTACTAGCGGGGCAGGTCAGGTTGTGATCAGAATATTATTCTAATCCTGTGATCAGAATAGTGTTTATGTATATATATATATATAGGGTGGGTCTATTATGATAACACCCCTTAAGACCTTATTCTGCTAACCACACCTCCTTATTCTGCTAACAGTTCGGCACTGCAACAAAACCCGAAGCGTACTGCACAGGCAATAAAAAGAAAACTACCCCACCTCCCTACTACTACCACCTACCACTACCGCACTATTCCCCTGGTCAAACAGGGCTCTCCCACCTCCCGACCTATCCACCACGCAGCGCCGCCCGCCCCCGGCCACCAACCACCCGCCGCCGGCCAACACCCTGAGTCGCCCACCGCTGGCCACCACCCTGCGCAGCCCGCCCCGGTCACAATCACGCGCCGCCCCGCTTCGGCCACCACACGCCCCGCCTCGGCCACCACAAGCCGGCATCGGATCCAGGCCACGGCAGGCCCCCGCGACGTTTCGGCGCCGGATCCAGGCCATAGCGAGCCCCCGCAACACTCTGCTGCAAGAGCCAGGCCTCGTCGGCCTCCCGCGCCGTCGCCCCACCTGCTCCCCCCCGCCGCCGCGGGGCCATCGCCCGGATGCGCCTCCGCCGCGCACCGCACCAGTGTGGGAGGACACCAGCCAGGGGCAGCCCTGCACGACAATCCAAGCTCGTGAGGATGGGCACGCGGCTGGATCGAATCGAGGCTGACCTCTGTTCCCCTCCTCCCTCAACTCCCCTTCTGGTCGCCCAATGAGCCGCCCCTCCACCCCTTGCAGTTCGCCGACTCGTGTGTGCAGTCCATTGTGGGCAACGGCTGACCACCATCACCGGCGATGGAGTCCACACGCATGTGGTACACTTGCCGTGGTCAAAGTGTGCGGCTTGCAGTTTAGCACAAGAGGGTAGCGATCGTGCGGCTTTGCCTATGCGTTCAACTCTACTCCTTACATGCAGTGCAGTTTTTTGTTCATTTGCAGCTTCAGTTTGTTTCAGTGAGCTCTGGTGCGATTTGAATCTCCTGCAGGGGAAGAGCAGTAGCAAGCGTGTGCTAATGTGGTTCAATCGGCCATGTATATATGACTTGATTGCAATTTAATTTATGGTTTTAGGTGTGTGCCTGCTAATTTCTTCAGTGAGCACTTGCTTCAAAATGATGCAAATTTCTTCTGTTTTGGTCGTCGTTTTTATCTACAGGTAGGTGCAGTAGAGCTCCTGGTAGATTAATTCAGAGTGGTTTTGGGTGTTATTGATGCAGTGCGGCGGGCCTGTTTGCCCAGTCCAGCACTCTTCTTGGGGATGTTCTTCTAGTGAACCTCTTTTTTCCTAAAAATTAATGCAGTACATTATCATCGACTATGCAGTTGAGACATGTTTGTAAAAAAACATTATGAGGTTCACTAGCCTCGACCATTTAGTTCAGACATGTTTGTAAAAGTTAAGTTAAGTAAACTACAAAATTTTTGCAACTCCCATCAATTCATACAGTGGTTCACTTGCCCTTGTCTATGGGGTCCAGTCTTGTTCATAGATTTTTTAGGATAAAAACAAAATAATAATGTAGCTTGTTTGCCCCGCTTGATGCAGTGTGGTTTTTCATCTGAAGCAGTACCGTCGGCCATCTAATGTTGTTGATCTCTTCAAAAATTAATTACCGTGATTTGGCTGGTGGAGAATGCAGATTTTGTATGTTATAAAATTCCTCTGTTGTCCACTTGGTAAAAACACAAAAAACAAAAAATGATCTCAAAATGAAGCTCGCTTCTATATTAGATGTAGTTCACTCGCCCAGTCCTTGTGGTCCACTCGCTTGGTCAACGTGCTAAAAAAATTATAAGTACAAAAAAATACAATAAAAACTCATGAGGTTCAATTTTGATAGTGTTGTGGAATTTTGTAAAAATTGATGCAGTGCACTCACCTCGTCCCTGCAGTACCAACGCTCGACACGAAGTGCACTCCACCATGTTTGAAAAATTTACGTCCCACAAAAAAAACCATGCAGTGCACTTGCCCATCTAATGACGTGCGGTATTCCGTCTGAAGCAGTGCGTTCTTCTTTCCCCGTCCGAGAAAAAATACGTCTAAACAAAAAGAAACCATGCAGTGCCCTTGACCATCTAATGAAGTGCGGTATTTCGTCTGAAGCAGTGCGTTCTTCTGTCCGATGCAGTAAATATGACGATTTTGGTCTCGCGAAGAACAGAGTGTCCGCCTTTCGGTAAAATCGAAACTACTCTTAAACCGTAAGGTATTAGAGAGAGTGTTCTACATGAAAAAGTTGTGTTTCGTCGATATCTTTTCAACAGCGTATGATTTGAATTATTCTGACCAGCCGTTCGTAAAAATTTCGCGAAAAAACAGCCGCTGCCTCTTGAAGTCAGCCGCACGATTTTCAAAATTAACTAAAATCCGTAAGGAATCTCAAAACCATTTCAACATATGAAAGTTGCGCCTTATCCATAGCTTTCCAACCGCGTATCGTATGTCTCGTTTCGACAAACAGTTAGAAAACTGGAGCAAAAACAGTACCGAAAATTTCAAAAAAATTGAAAAACAGAGTTTCGCGATTTAGTAAATTGAAACTGCTCTTAAACCGTAATGAATTAGAGAAAGATTTATATACGAAAAAGATGTGCCTCGATGATATCGGTCCAATGGCGTATCATTTGCTTCATTCCAACAAGCGGTTTAGAAAAAAAACACGAAAAAACGCTCGCTGCCACTCGTCATCCGCCGCACTATTTTCAAAACTGCTCTTAAAACGTGTGGAATCTCGAAAAGTGTTCAACATGTCGAAGTTGCGCCTAATCCATAGCTTTTCAATGGTATATTACACGCCTCATTCCGATAAACGGTTAAAAAATTAGAGCAAAAACAGTACCGAAAAAATAACGCGTGCAGTTTTTTCCGACGAGAAGTTCACTAGTCTCTATTGCAGTGCTCGTCGTCAAAATGATGCAGTGCGCTTCTGTTGAGCATGCAGTGCCGAAGTGGTGTGCAGAATAGTTATTCTGCTAATATTAGCAGAATAGACCGTCTGTATATATATATTGACTAGGGTAAGCTTAAGTCAATGTTATATTCATGCCCCAATCATGAGCTCTCAAGAGAAATTATTATTCAAAAATTTATGCTCAGCTTTCTCTCAATAATAGCTCCATGCTCAATACTTCTTGTACTAGTTCTTTTATGATGAAGACTATTGAATTCAAATAGGATTTATTGGAAAGAATTAAACGCAACTCTGAAGATTGGGAACTCGACGAAGGTAAGGAGTCAGGTATAACACCTAAGTTTGATTGTGTTAAATATTTTATGGATACCGATGCTTTTCGTGAATTTAACACTAAATATGGACTTGACTCTGAGATAGTAGCTTCTTTCTGTGAATCATTTGCTACTCATGTTGATCTCCCTAAGGAGAAGTGGTTTAAATATCATCCTCCCATTGAAGTAAAAAGTAGTTGAACCTATTAAAGTTGAAGAAAATACTATCACTTATAATCTTGATCCTATTGTTCCTACCGCTTATATTGAGAAACCACCTTTCCCTGTTAGAATAAAGGATCATGCTAAAGCTTCAACTGTGGTTCATAAGAGTAATGATAGAACACCTACACTGTGACGCCCCGAGACCGATGCGCCAAGTGTCTTCCAGTTATTCGCTGACGTTGCCATGTCATTTGCTTGCGTGTTGCATCTTATCATGTCATCATGTGCATTGCATCATCATGTTTTCAAAACTTGCATCTGTCCCGGTCTCCCCGTTCCTTCTGTTGTCCGTTCTGAGTCCAGACACACTTGCATGCGCCCGCGGCACGCCCGAAATATTATTTTATAAATGGCTGGAAAATGTTCTTGGATTGGGGTTGAAAGTTGGCGTGTGGTCTTATTATAGTGTAGATAGACCGCCTGCCAAGTTTCATCGCATTCAGAGTTCATTTGATAGCCCAACCGTTAAACTATAGCGGCATTATAGTCGGGCACACGTCGGACGTTTTCGGTCTCCGGAAATAGTCACCGGGCCTCCCTCTCTTCTCTTCTCTTAGCTCAAGCCCTTCTGCACAGCCCACAAGTTCCAACCGACCTATAGCGACCAGACCTCAAACGGTCTGATCTCTGTGCTCAGGTGTCATCCCTGGATCAGTAATGCTGACACCACACAGTACTTGGAGGATTTATAACAGAGTAGCAATCACACACTTATTACATCGAGTGTCTCAATAGAGAACTTATTACAATAAATATGGCTTAAGGCCATCTAAACGATAACAACGGAAGGCTTGGAAGAGAAGTGAGTCCATCAACTCCAACGGCATCACTGAGTATAGAACCACGACCTAAAAACTCCTTAATCGTCATCTGAAAAGTCTGCAACATTAACGTTGCAGCCCGAAACGGGTCAGCACATGGAATATGCTGGCAAAGTAACACATAGAGAGTAATGGAATGGAACAGCTATACTATATGCATATTTGGCTGGTGGAAAGCTCTATGGTTACAGTTTTGTGTAAAGCCAATTTTTCCCTACTGCAAAGGAATAAATTTTATTTAACTATCATGGTAGTTGTTAAACATTGAGAATGGTTGACAGCATTCTCAATCCCAATTTAGCATCATTATTAAGAAAAACCCAACAAAAATTAATTTAGAGTAACATGTTGAGATTCACATGATAATCCAAGTACTAGATAGTCAAGATGTCCATAACCGGGGACACGGCTAACCATGATTAGTTTATACACTCTGTAGAGGTTTGCGCACTTTTCCCCACAAGACTCGATCGCCTCCATTTGGTTTCTCGCACTACATGGTGTTTGAGAAGACGGATGACCGAGACATAGTCTTTCAGAAGCGCTAGCACCTTACGATGGATAGACCGTTACACCTACTTTCCCCTACATCTGCTAGTCTACCCTGTAAGAGTTCGCACGACTTAATCAACTATGCTAGAGCCCATAATAGCTTGTGGCTGCACACGGAAGTTTCTAGTATGAAAAATCTCATGATCCCTTAGGGCCTGGGTGGCGGTCCATAAAGAAAAACAGGCAATCCTGGAATACCCAGGTACCTCAATTCACCCAGATGTGTGTTTAAGTTGCCAGCTTAGATAAACCATTGAATTAACAAACTCACATTTGTCATGGATATCACTCACCCAATCCACGTCTACTAGCATAGCATGGCACAATAGGAAAACATAGAAGTAACTCCCAAAGGTTTGATAATAAACAGGTAATAGGTACTACCAAGGTTGTCAGAATCGCGATTTTGAATCGGATCGGAGCTCCGATGGCAGGATCGCAAATCGTAGAATCTTCACTATCAGGATCGTAGAAACGTAGATTCTATGAACTAAAATCGTACAATCATAGGGGTTAGTTTGGATCATAAAGTCATAGAATCGTACAATAGAATCACGATTCTAACAACCTTCGGTACTACCTCAACTACTTCCCATCCCACAATTTAATTAGATCCTAATCATGCAATGTTTGAGGATTGATCTAATGCAATAAAACTGGGTAGTAGGAGGTATGATCAATGTGTTACTTGCCTTGCCGATGATCCGTGAAACCTAGAGATTCGAAGTAACAGGCGGCGCACTCCGGGTATTCTATCGCAGAAAAAGAAACAAGCGTACAATAAGTATTCATCTAATACACAGGTAAAACTCAAATAAGAGATCTAACCGGAAGGTTCAACTTAAGAACTCTGGTTTGCAAAAAGAATCAAATCAAACGAAGCAACGAAAGTCAAACGACAAAAGAAACAGGCTTCATTTACTATTCTGGATCTAGAGCAATTTTTACAGTGGCAAAAACTTGTTTAAGTTGGTTAAACGGATAGAGGGTTTCGAGACGAAACTCCAGGCGCTTGAATCGCCTAATTCCGATAAACGAGCGAAAAGTTATACTAAAACGAAAATCGGATCAGGAATCGCGATAAGAAAAATCGCGGATTTAATCCGAGAAAAAGAAAAAAACGACGAACGGTCGCTAGAATGAACGAACGGACGAACGCTCGCTAATTAAATAAATCAGAAAAACCAATCTATTTAAAAAAACCGAAACAAAAAAAACGACAAAACCGTCGGAAAAACCGATGGTTTTTCGGGAAAAAAACCGACGGTTTTTCGGGAAAAAAACCGGCGTCTAAAAAAAAACTACCGGCAACTCCGCGAGAACTCCGGCGGCGGCGGCGATCGGCGGCGCGGGCGGTGGGGCGGCGACGCAGCGGCGGCGACGGCGATGGCGGCGGCGACGGCTAGGGCGGGGCTGGGGCTAGGGTTTGGGTGGGGAGGCTCCCGGGCTGGGCTCCCGGCTTATAAAGCCCGATCGGGCCTAGTGTCCAGGTCGGACACGGCCCGTAGGTCGGTTGCGTTTTTTTTAATTATTCCGTGCAGAAAAACAAACAAAAGAAATATTAAACGGACTCCAAAAATCCTGAAATAAATTTTCCCGGGCTTCTAAAATCAAGCCGCACAAGGTGAACATTTATTTGGGGCCTCAATGCAATTTTGAAAAACGCACATTTTTCCTAAATTGAAATAAGATAACGAAAAACTCCGAAATAAAACCTTATTTGATTTTATTATTAAATCCTCAATATTTATTTATTTTGGGAAAGTCATTTTATTCCCTCTCTCATATTTTTGTAATAGAAATAATTGATGATAAAATAATTAAAATCAAATGATCCTATTCTCAAAATTTGAGAAAACTCAAATATGAAAATAACGAAATCCCCAACTCTCTCCGTGGGTCCTTGAGTTGCGTAGAATTTCTAGGATCAAAACCAAAAGCAAATAAAATATGATATGCAATGATGATCTAGTGTATAACATTCCAAATTGAAAATTTGGGATGTTACAAACCTACCCCCTTAAGATGAATCTCGCCCTCGAGATTCGGGTTGGCTAGAAAATAGGTGAGGGTGGTCCTTGAGCAAATCTTCCTCTCGCTCCCAGGTGGCTTCATCCTCCGTGTGGTGGCTTCACTGAACCTTGCAAAACTTGATAACCTTGCTGCGGGTGACTCGGCTGGCATATTCTAGGATCTTAACTGGTTTCTCCTCATAGGTCAAATCACTGTCCAACTGAATTGGTTCCAATGGCACGGTGTCTCTCAAGGGTATGTTAGCCATCTCTGCGTGGCACTTCTTTAACTGAGAAACGTGGAGCACATCATGAACTCCTGACAATCCTTCAGGCAATTCCAACTTGTAGGCCACTTCTCCCATACGTTCCAATACTCGGTATGGTCCTACAAATCGTGGCACTAACTTTCCCTTAACACCAAAACGCTTTATTCCCCGAAGTGGGGATACTCGAAGATAAACACTGTCTCCGACTTTGTAAACTGTCTCCTTGCGTTTAGAATCCGCATAACTCTTCTGTCTGGACTGGGCTACCTTAAGCCTATCGCGAATCAATTTCACCTTCTGTTCAGACTCCTTAATCAAATCAGGTCCAAACAACTGGCAGTCTCCAACTTCATCCCATGACAATGGTGTCCTGCACCTCCTTCCGTACAAGGCTTTGAAAGGGGCCATCTTCAAACTGGATTGATAGCTGTTGTTGTAAGAGAACTCTGCATACGGCAAATTGTCGTCCCAACTAGATCCATAATCTAGCGCACAAGCTCTCAGCATGTCCTCCAAAATCTGATTGACTCTCTCGGTCTATCCATCTGTCTATGGATGAAAAGCTGTGCTGAACTCTAGCCTGGTACCCAAAGTTTCGTGCAACTGATTCCAGAACTTTGAGGTAAACCGGGTTCTCTATCTGATACTATACTCCTCGGAACTCCATGTAAGCATACAATCCTGGTCATGTATATCTTTGCCAACTTAGCACTGGTGTAAGTGGTCTTTACCGGGATGAAATGAGCTACTTTCGTCAACCGATCGACTACAACCCAAATGGAGTCATAGCCTGAACGAGTCCTGGGTAATCCCGTGATAAAATCCATGCCTAACTTATCCCACTTCCATTCAGGTATCGGCAATGGCTGTAGCAATCCTGCTGGCTTCTGATGTTCTGCCT
Source organism: Triticum aestivum (assembly GCF_018294505.1). Classification (NCBI taxonomy): domain Eukaryota; kingdom Viridiplantae; phylum Streptophyta; class Magnoliopsida; order Poales; family Poaceae; genus Triticum; species Triticum aestivum. The sequence goes on from NC_057812.1 coordinate 664,678,058, forward strand.
TTACTCTCTGACATACATCACAAACTGCTACATACTCCGCAATGTCTTTCTTCATTCTGGTCCACCAGAAAATATCCTTCAAATCCAAATACATCTTGGTATTTCCTGGGTGAATCGAATATGGTGAATCGTGTGCCTCTTGCAGAATCAACCTCCTGATCTCCGGGTCATTGGGCACATAAACACGGTCTTCAAACCATAGGGTGTTGTGCTCATCCTCACGGAATCCTTTAGCCTTTCCTTCGCTCATTTTCTCCTTTATAGAGGCAATCTCCTTGTCAGTCTTCTGAGCTTCTCTGATTCTATCCATCAAAGTTGACTGAATCTCCAATGCTACTACATAGCCTCTCGGAACTATTTCCAAACATAGTTCACGAAGATCCTCGGCTAACTCCTTTGGTATTTCTCCCGTCATTAGTGTATTGACATGGCTCTTACGGCTCAATGCGTCAGCTACTACATTAGCCTTTCCGGGATGGTAATGCAATCTCATATCATAATCCTTGATGAGCTCCAACCATCTCCTTTGTCTGAGGTTTAACTCATTCTGCGTGAAAATGTATTTCAAACTCTTGTGGTCCGTATACACCTCACAATGATTTCCAATGAGAAAATGTCTCCAAGTCTTCAATGCATGCACTACGGCTGCTAACTCCAAATCATGCGTAGCATAATTCAATTCGTGGGGTTTCAGTTGTCGTGAGGCATATGTAACAACTCTCCCTTCCTGCATAGGCACTGCTCCAAGTCCTCGACGTGAAGCGTCGCAGTACACCTCATAGTCCTTGGTCTGGTCTGGCAAAATCAACATTGGTGAAGTAACCAAGCATTTCTTCAACTCCTGGAAACTAGCCTCACACTCCTTTGTCCATATGAACTTGGTATCCTTCTTCAACAACTCAGTCATAGGCTTCGCAATCTTTGAGAAATTCTCAATAAATCTCCGGTAGTATCCTGCGAGTCCAAGGAAACTCCGGATCTCGCCAACTGTGGTTGGTGCTTCCCACTTGGTCAAGGTATCAACTTTAGTGGGATCTACAGATATACCTTCTCCGGATATAACGTGTCCGAGGAATCCTACTTCCTTCAACCAAAACTCACATTTGCTGAACTTGGCATACAACTGATGTTCTCTGAGCTTCTCAAGTACCAATCGCAAATGTTCCTTATGCTCCTCTTCATTCTTCGAGTAAACCAGGATATCATCAATGAACACCACGAAGAACTTATCCAAGAACTCCATAAACACTTTGTTCATCATGTTCATAAAATAGGCAGGTGCGTTAGTCAGACCAAATGACATAACGGTATACTCGTACAGCCCATAACTGGTGGTAAAAGCCGTTTTAGGTATATCCTGTTCTCGAATCTTCAACTGGTGGTATCCTGATGTAACATCCCAAATTTTCAATTTGGAATGTTATACATTAGGTCATCATGCATATCATATTTTATTTTGCTTTTGGTTTTGATCCTAGAAAATCCTAAGCAACTCAAGGACCCACGAAGAGAGTTGGGGATTTCGTTATTTACATATTTGAGTTTTCTCGAATTATGTAAACAGGATCATTTGATTTTATTTATTTTAACATCAATTATTTCTATTACAAAAATATGAGAGAGGGAATAAAATGACTTTCCCAAAATATAGAAATATTGAGGATTTAAAAAAAATCAAATAAGTTTTATTTCGGAGTTTTTCGGTATTTTTATTTGAATTTGGGAAAACTGCGCATTTTTCAAAGTTGTAGTTTGGGCCCAGCTAAATGTTCACTTTATCGGGCTTGATTTTAGGAACCCGGCAAAATTTATTTCGTGATTTTTGGAGTGCGTTTAGTATTTCTTTTTATTTTTCTTCCGAGCGGAATAATATAAAAAAAATGCGCCGAACCGACTACGGGCCATAACAGGTCAGGAAACCGCCTGGCCGAGGCCTTTATAAGGCGCCCGAGGCCGCGGGAGAGAGAGCCAGCCCCGCCCCAAACCCTAGCCGGCGCTGACTCGCCGGAGTTTGCGCGCCGCCCGAGGTTTGCCGCCGCCTCGTTTTCCGTGCTGTTAAAAAAAATCTGTTCGTCGTTTTTCTTTTTCGTCGGATTTTCCGCGGTTATTTTCTGATCGCGATTTCTGATCCGATTTTTGTTTTAGTATAACTTTTCGCTCGTTTGTCGGAATCAGGCGATTCGAGCGCCTGGAGTTTCGTCTCGAAACCCTCTTTCCGAATAATCAACTTAAACAAGTTTTTGTTACTATATAATTTGCCCTAGATCCAGATTACTAGAACGAAGTTGTTTTCTTTCGCCGTTTGATTTCTTTCGCTTCGTTCGATTTGATTCTTTTTGCAAACCAGGGTTCTTAAGTTGAACTTTCTGGTTAGATCTTCTATTTGAGTTTTACCTGTGCATTAGATGAGTACTTATTGTATGTTTGTTGTTTGTCTGCGATAGAATATCCGGAGTGCGCCGCCTGTTACTTCGAATCTCTAGGTTACGTGGATCATCAGCAAGGCAAGTAACACTTTGATCATACCTTTTCTACAACCCAGTTTTATTGCATTAGATCAATCCTCACACATTGCATGATTAGGATCTAATTAAATTGTGGGATGGGAAGTAGATGAGGTAGTACCTATTACTGTTTATTATCAAACCTTTGGGAGTTACTTCTATGTTTGCTTATTATGCCATGCTATGCTAGTAGACGTGGATTGGGTGAGTGAAATCCATGACAGATGTGAGATTGTTAATTAAGGGTTTATCTAAGGTGGCAACCTAACACACATCTGGGTGGATTGAGGCACCTGGGGTTACCAGGACTTGCCTGTTTTTTTTTGGACCGCCACCCAGGCTCAAAGGGATCATGGGATTATTCATACTAGAAACTTCCGTGTGCAGCCACAAGCCATTATGGGCTCTGGCATAGTTGACTAAGTTGTGCGAACTCTTACAGTGGTAGACTAGCAGATGTAGGGGATGTAGGTGGTACGGTCTACCCGATCGTAAGGTGCTAGCGCTTCTGAAAGACTATGTCTCGGTCATCCGTTTCTCAAACACCCTGTAGTGCGAGAAATCAAACGGAGGCGATCGAGTCTTGTGGGGAAAAGTGCGCAAACCTCTGCAGAGTGTATAAACTAATCATGATTAGCCATGTCCCCGGTTATGGACGTTTTGAGTATCTAGTACCTGGATTATCATGTGAATCTCAACATGTTACTCTAAAATTAATATTGTTGGGTTTTAATAATGTTACTTAATTGGGATTGAGGATGCTGTCAACCATTCTCAATGTTTAACAACCACCATGATAGTAATTAAATTTATTCCTTTGAAGTAGGGAAAAATTGGCTTTACGCAAAAACTGTAACCATAGAGCTTTCCACCAGCCAAATATGCATATAGTATAGCTATCTCATTCCATTATTCTCTATGTGTTACCTTGCCAGCAAATTCCATGTGCTGACCCGTTTTCGGGCTGCAACGTTAATGTTGCAGACTTTTCAGACGACGATTGAGGAGTTTTAGGTCGTGGTTCTATACTCAGTGATGCCGTTGGAGTTGATGGACTCACTTATCTTCCAAGACTTCCGCTGTTATCGTTATTAGATGGCCTTAAGCCATATTTATTGTAATAAGTTCTCTTTTGAGACTCTCGATGTATAAGTGTGTGATTGCTACTCTGTTATAAATCCTCCGAGTACTGTGTGGTGTCAGCATTACTGATCCAGGGATGACACCGGAGCACAAAGATTAGACTGTTTGAGGTCTGGTCGCTACAGAGATGGTATCAGAGCACACGCTGACTGTAGGACACGACCACTAAGCTAAAGACCTCTATCACTACTCACTCTCTTCTCTTCTGAATTCTCATCTTTTCTACTCTTTAGGATGGCGGATGCAAGGAACAAGTTCACACAACCGGATGAAGATACACCCTTTGGACGCCACTTGAAGGAAGTCACTAGATACCTGAACATAGGAATACCAAGCTTCACAGGAACCTACAACGCCACTTTACCTAAAGAAGAGCGCTGGATGATTCAAGTTCAAGTACCAGGAAGGACGTTCATGCCAGTCACTGAGCCCATAGAGTTTTCTTTTGATGCACCAACTTGGAGTCTAGGAAAGAGCATGGCAGCTCACATCGCCATGGGACGTATTGGAGAAGTCTACCACAAGGATCTGAAGGATACTATCTACCAGATTTGTGGGCGCCGAGATGAACACTGGGAGATGATCAACACCAGGAAGGATAGATCAATTGCAGCTTTTATTCAGGAGTTAAACCAGCACATTCGACGACAGGAGAATCAGATGTGCGCCGACATGATAGATCTGAAGAAGGCTAGGACTAGAATTAAGGAACTGGAGGAAGAACTCAAGGCTACATGTGAAGATTATGAAGAAGAATTTGAAGTATTGGTGGAGAAGAATGACGATCTGATCAAGAAGATTGGAATATTTATGGGAGGCCCGACACCAGTAGATGAAGACGAGGAACCCAAGGAGATTAGCTCGGAGGACTACATCATCATTGATGGCACCGACTCGGAACAAGATAGTAGCAATGATGACTATGTTGATGAAGCAGGAGCAGATATCATGGAGTCTACAACCGTAGAATATTTCTAGTAGACCACCTCATCAGTAGTAGTAGTCCACCATGTAAATATATTAGTCCGAGCACTTTTGCGATAGCTAGATCGATTGTATGCCTTTGCTTGATTGATTGAAGTGAATTGTGTGCTTTTGCCTCATGTGCATATGGGTAGTGTTTTCCCTTTTGACCCCTCTATTCTTATACCTCATCTTTTCTAAACCCTCAGATGCCTCTGAGACGTGACCCCAGATTTGCCTTTCCGCCGGAGCTCACCCAGTTGATCCAGCAGCAGAACACCCTGATGCAGTTGCTAGTTCAGAATCAGAATCAGGGGAACACCAACAACAACCCACCACCACCACCACCACCTGTTGACCACTTAGCCCGTTTTCTTAGGCTAAATCCGCCGGTGTTTTCCAGTAGCACCGAGCTGATAGTAGCAGATGTTTGGCTCCGCAAGATAGCTAGGGAATTGACCACAGCAGGATGCACAGATACGGAGAAGGTGAAGTTTGCCGCACATCAGTTAGAAGGACCCGCAGCATCTTGGTGGGAGAATTTCACAGCCACCTTCCTAGTCGACACTGTCAGATGGGACTAGTTTCAGTAGGCTTTTCGTACTGCCCATGTTTCAGCAGGAGCAATGGCCATGAAGAAGCGTGAGTTTCATAACTTGCGCCAAGGAGGATGGACAGTTGGCCAGTATGTGGAGGAGTTTAGTAAGCTAGCACGTTATGCCCCAGATGACGTTGCTACGGATGCAGCTAAGCAGGAGAAATTCCTGGAAGGACTGAATGATGAATTGAGTATGCAGTTGATGGTAGCCACTTCCAACAACTACCAGAAGTTGGTAGATCGTGCTCTTATGATTGAAGGGAAGCAGCAGCAAATTGAGAACCGCAAGAGGAAATATGGACAAGGGAAGTATAATTCAGGAGCTCAGCAGAAGCCTCGTTTTACCCCTAGACCAGGAGGACATTTTCAGCATACCCATGGAGTAGGTAGCTCGCACAATCACAATGGCACCAAGAATGGTAATGGGAATGGAGGAAGCAATGGACAGAGCCGCAGCACCCCATCAACCCCAGCCAAGAAGGATTTGAGCCATGTCACTTGCTATAAGTGTTCGAAGCCAGGACATTATGCAAATGAATGTCCAGAAGGCCAAAATGGCAATGGAAGTTCTGGAAAGAAGCCGAACCCTTTCAACAGGGGACAGGTGAACCACGTTAATGTGGAGGAGGTTGAAGCCCAGCCCGATGCAGTAATAGGTAAGTTTTTGGTTAAGTCATTTACTGCACTCGTTCTTTTTGATACCGGTGCATCGCATTCATACATATCAAGGGGATTTGTGGATAAGTATAACCTACCAACCCAAGCCCTTAGGTCACCCATGTTAGTAACCTCGCCAGGAGCAGAGTATGTGGCAAGTCTATGGTGTGATCGGTTACCATTAAGGATTGGTAACTATGTTTTTCCCTCAGACCTAATAGTATTGGAATCACAAGGATTGGATGTGATATTAGGCATGGATTGGTTATCAAAGTATAAAGGGAATATTGAGTGTGCTAGTAAGTCAATTTTGCTTACCACACCAGAAGGGAGAAGGATCAAGTATGTATCCCGGCATGTGCCAAAGAGGACCCAAGTAAATTGCCTAACAGGAGTTGTGCAGGAGGAAGTACCAGTGGTAAAGGATGTTCCTGATGTATTTCCCGAAGAGTTGCCAGGCATGCCACCGGATAGAGATATTGAATTTTTGATTGAGCTATTGCCAGGCACTGGGCCAATATCAAAGAGACCATATAGGATGCCAGCAAAAGATTTGGTGGAAATTAAGAAGCAGATTAAGGAGTTATTGGATAAGGGATATATTCGCCCAAGTTCTTCGCCTTGGGGATCACCAGTACTTTTAGTGGAGAAGAAAGATGGATCGTTAAGGATGGTTGTTGATTATCGAGGATTGAACAAAGTAACGATCAAGAACAAGTACCCACTACCAATGATCAGCGATCTGTTTGATCGATTGCAAGGAGCTAAGGTATTTTCCAAGATCGACTTGCGATCAGGATACCACCAGTTGAAGATTCGAGAACAGGATATTCCTAAGACAGCTTTTACCACCAGGTATGGGCTGTATGAGTATACCGTTATGTCATTTGGACTGACTAACGCGCCTGCCTATTTTATGAACATGATGAACAAAGTGTTTATGGAGTTTTTGGATAAGTTCTTCGTAGTGTTCATTGATGATATCCTGGTTTATTCGAAGAATGAAGAGGAGCATAAGGAGCATTTGCGTTTGGTACTTGGAAAGCTCAGAGAACATCAATTATACGCCAAGTTCAGCAAATGTGAGTTTTGGTTGAAGGAAGTAGGATTCCTCGGACACGTTATATCTGGAGAAGGTATAGCAGTAGATCCCGCTAAAGTTGAAACCGTGACCAAGTGGGAAGCACCAACAACAGTTGGAGAGATCCGGAGTTTTCTTGGACTCGCAGGATACTACCGGAGATTTATTGAGAACTTCTCAAAGATCGCGAAGCCTATGACGGAGTTGTTGAAGAAGGATACTAAGTTCAAATGGACCGAGGAGTGTGAGGCAAGTTTCCAGGAGTTGAAGAAACGTTTGGTTACCTCACCAGTGTTGATTTTGCCAGATCAGACCAAGGATTATGAGGTGTATTGTGATGCTTAACGTCGAGGACTTGGAGCAGTGCTTATGCAGGAAGGAAGA